>NW_008629198.1:0-309 GCF_000691845.1 Merops nubicus
GGAGGGCCCGGGGGCCGCCTCGCCCGCCCGCTGTCCCCCTCCGAGCCTTTGCTTGGCCGCGTCGTTGGGCCGGAGGATCGGGACAGGCCTTGCCCGATGGTCACGGCGCTGCTCCGACGTCCCGCTTTTCTTGCCGCTGCTTTGCCTTCTGCAGTGTCTGGGCGGGACTGTGGTCAGAACTAACTTTACTTGCTAAACACTGAAAAGACGTTTTGAAAACTCCTTTCTCTAATTTCAAGGACCCACTTGGCTTTTAGCTCATTGGAAATACTGGTGTAGGGTACATGGATAGGCAGGCACGGCTGGCTG
>NW_008629198.1:340-16202 GCF_000691845.1 Merops nubicus
GGCTGTCTGAGTCTGTCTCATCATTCTGCCTGCCATCCTGGTCTTAAGATGAGCAGGTAGCACCATGTGTAACAAAGAAACCTTGTGTCAATTACACAGACTCACAGAATGTTGGGGGTTGGAAGGGACATCCTGGAGATCGTCAAGTCCAACCCCCCTGCCAGAGCAGGACCATCTAGTCTAGGGCAGGTCACACAGGAATGCATCCAGAAATAAGAAATTTCTTTTCATATTGGACAAAATGAAGTTTCCCTATATTGTAAGGACTTCTTGTTGACTGTACTGGCAACACTATGAAATATACTGTGCTTGGGCTGTAAAGGTTTAGACTCTGCTCCTCCTGCAGTAGCTTTTCTGTTACAAACTGCATTTGCTCATCTGCCTTCTATTTATCTGTCTAGCTACTGCAGTACAGGACATGGTGTCAAGAGTTGGAGCAGCAGCTGGAAGCAGGAGGGGTGAGTGCACAGGTTGCTAACTAAAGATCATACATGTAGCATTTGTTAATGCAGGCAAAGGAAGAGCTCCCCAAAGCAATGACAGGAAAACAAGAGTTTGCTACCTGAGGTTTTAAAGAAGTGCTGTAAGTTTGCCTGTCAGCATTTTGTCCAGTTGCCATTCTTAGAGCAGCCAGTAGTCACGGAAATGCCAGTCCAGAAAATCCTATCAAGAAGGATTTTTTTTTTTTTGTGAAAGAGTGCTTTACTGCTGGAGTAACATTTGTCCTGGGTTACTGAAGAGGGCTGTACTGCCTGGTGCATTGTGTGGCTGTCTCTGAAAAAGAATTGGTTGAGACACAGCATTTTGGATGGCAAGAATGCTGGTGTTGGACATACAGGGCTGGCTCAGTGCTTTTCTTTCTGCTTCACAGCTAAAGTAAACCTAGGAAACAAAGGGTAGGAGAGCATTCCCAGGCTTCAAGTCTAAGTGAGCACTTAGCTTAAGTGAGTGGTCTTGACCTAAGGATACCTAGCTGTGAGAGTGCAACAGTGGGAGACTGAGGAGAGCTAGCTACTCACATTGAGTAACACACTTCCCCTCCCTTCTTCTCTGTGGTCACAACACTGTTATGCCTGGAAGAAGCCACGAGCTCAGATACCCAGGAAATGGAGGGGCAAGTGGTGGGTGCTAGCAGCAGTGAAAGGAACACAAGGATTTGACTAAATATTTCCTTTCTTCCTAAGGGATCCCTTCCAGGCAGACAGGAGGCCACAGAAGACCACAGCTTGGAGAAAGCACTGCTTCAATTGGAAGAGGAACAGCAAAGGTAGAAGGAACAAGTGTCCCCTCATACTTGGTATCCGGGATGCTCAGGGAAGTGAGGGAAAACCTGTCAGTGCTACCTAGTCAGGGGAACCAGGTAGGCATGCCATTAGGAAAGAAGAAGGGTCCACCATCTGTTCCATGATGCAGTAGTAGTGTTGTGTGCTGAATGGCTCTGTTTTGAGCAGGGTTCCAGGTGACCTCCAAAGGTCCCTTTCCAGCTTAAATTATTCTGTGGTTCAGTAGGTGGGTGACTCAGGACAATGCTAGAGGATGGTGGTGCACCCAGTGATCAGACAGCACAACAGGGAGGCAAGATGGTGACTGTGAGAATCACCCAAGTTGAAGAGGAAGGGGGAATGGACACTGTAGATAGAAATTGAAGGCTTAAAGCAAGGAGAAGCAAGTGAGTTTGCCATCACAAAGAGATCCTAGTTAATCGTAGAAAGCACTTTTACTGCAACTCAGTTTGACAAAAAAAGTCAGTGTGAGGGAGCTGGAAAATCATGGGGGTGCTACTTATGGTCACTGCTTGTTCAGTGACCTCCTTGCTGTTTCTCCCTTTCCAAGGTGTGAGAATCTGGCAGAAGTGAACGCTTTACTGCGAGATCACCTAGATAAAGCAAAGGAGGTTAATTCAGCCCTCAAAGAAGATGTTGGAAAACTGACAGCAGACTGGATGAGGGCCCGGGAGGAGCTGGAATTGAAGGAAAGTGAATGGCACAATGAACGTGAGGTAAGGATAGGCTACAGGAATGTCAGATGTGATGCCAGAGTGGAATGAGAATGGATTTTATTTCTGGCTCACAGAACGTGCTGTGTGAAAGTTGTGGCTACACTGAGGATGTATTGGTGTTGACTAGCAGAAGGCAGGTGTGAGATGGAGGAGTGTCAGCATGTTGTGGTCATGGCAGATGCCCAGCTGCTGTGACCATACTGCTCAGTTTTAAAGGCTGTTGCTGGATGCTGTAGGGCAGTCACGCACAAATGCTCATATTTTTAATAGTTCTTAGATCTCTGTCTACAGCAATACAGACCAGAGAGGTCTGTGTGTTTTCAGATTCAGAGTAGTCAACAGAAGAACAGGACAGGCCTCCCTTACCAGGAGCCTGTTGCAAGCAAATCTGATACTGTTCCTGGAGAGGCTTGTTTTTGTCTTCCTCCACCAAGACTGTTAGACACCTTTGCAAGGTGAGATGATGAATCATGATCAGTTTGCTTGGTTGATGTCCACCCCTGCAGGTGAAGTGTGAGTGGTCAGGTGACAGGTCAGCTGAGGAGGCTTCTGATGTACTTCTGTCCTTGATGTCCTATTGGAGTTGTTACTAAAAGAGATGTGGGGATGGTGGTTGTACTTTCTCCTGTCTGAGAAACTTGTCTGGTGATAGCAAAGGCTGAGTTGCCATTTCTTTTTCTCCTTGTGTGTTTAGCTTTATGACAGCTACGTGAGAGGTGAACGTGACCGTCTGCTCAGCCTGTGGCGTCAGGTGGTGACCTTCCGCCGTCACTTCCTGGAAATGAAGACTGCCACAGACAGGTCAGTGGAAGTTAAGGCTACATCTCTTGCTGAATAAATAGATCTTCCCTTCACAGCTGCTTTTTGAGCCTTGATGTCACTTTATTTCCAGCTAGAGAGATGATTTCTCCTTCGACAGTCTGAAGCAGTGCAATTAAGTGTGCTTTAGGCTATTCTCAGAATAATTTTGTTTGGTACTGGTTTTCAGATAAAACTGAGGGGCTTGGACTATAAGCAGTGCAGAGGCCCTGAGCAGATGCATTTGGCTGTGTTGATGTTTGGGTGTATTAACACAGACCTGTGGACAGATGGAAGAGGCTCACTGAACCTATGCATGCAGCATGTAGAGCAGTCCTTTTTATAGAGTGCTTAAAATCTGCCTTAAATCTCACAGAGTTCCTTTTCCCACTGCTCCTGTTGGAAAGATCATTCTGGAATGTTTGGTCTTTTTATTTCTTCTCATTTCCTGCTTACATTTGCTCTGGTCAATTTGTATCTGCTTGTTCCTGTACCAACATTGTTGGGAGGAAGAATAACTTCTTAGCCTGTTACTGCATTTATCCAATTTATTTTGCTTAGTTTGATACCTCTTTTTTATGGTTGTATTCTTGTTCTTGGGATCTCTGAGGTTCCTTTCTTACAGTTGCTTTGTACAGAAAGGAAAACAGCATAGCTGTAATAGTACGTTCTTGTGGTGTCAGAATGCACTTTCAGATTCTGGGTTCCTGGGAGCCATTTATCTGATTTGATTTTAAGCCTTCCTTAATGTGTAGAGTATGTCTGACCTCCTATTGAATTCTTATGTTATTTTGGAGGTTTTGTTGCAACATTCTTGGTTTATTCTTACTGCACCTTCCTGAAATGTTTGTTACATAGATACTGTCATGAGCCTCTTAACAATCCAAATGTTGATGATAATAAGGTCACTTAATGGTGATCCCCTAAGTATAAAAGCTGGGGACATTGTTAAAATTCCTTACATCTATTAATGATAATTAGTGTATATCAATAAGAGAGAGCAGGAGGAAAAATTAATAAGAGGAATAACAGATCCTTGAAGCCTTCTGGATGTGCCATAAATTTCTTATCTCTGTGGAGAAAACAGACCCATTCCTCAACTACCCAGTAGAGTCGTTCCTCAACTGTCAAGTTGTGTCCTGATCCCAAAGTGTCAGATGAATGATTTGTCCCCAGGGAAGATACCAGCTTTTATTATTGCACAATTATGTGCTTCAGAAGTGAGTCAGCTGATAAAGGTGGTGGTGTGAACATTAGGTCTTTCTTTGTTCTTCTTCAGAGATTTGTCAGAGCTGAGGGCAGAGCAAATGAGGCTTTCTGGATCTATACTTGTAAACTGCTCCCACCTAAACTCTGGCTTACAGCTCTGGGGGTCAGTCACTCGGGGCAGATGTGTCCTGATGGATCAGGCACAGCAGCAAGCAGGAGAGAAAATAAATCAGAAGACACAGGAAATTATATACTTACAAGGCCAGGAGGACCTGGAGAAGAAAGAGCTACAAGACAGGTAAATGTCTTTTTAACTTTGCTATTAGCAACATTATCTTTTGTGACTGCTTCTTGGAATCACAGATGGGCTGTGTTCACATTTAAAACATACCCATTCTGCACAGCCTTGTTTCTGTCCCTAGCAAACTATTGCCTTTAACAGAAAAGACAGGAAAAAGCATCTGACTGACAGAAGCTCTGGTGAGTAGGACAAGACTGGAAGGGAGACTGCATACTACAACGTGCTTGCTGTTAATTGATTCTTTGTGAGAAACTGAGACCAGTATAAAGAGAGCTTTGTTTCTTGTACAGCCCTTTCTACTACCCAGGGCTGTGCTAAAGGAGTTGGGAAGAATTTGCCCAGGGCCACCATAACTGCTGTAGCACCTCTGTACTGACAATTCCTTGCAAGACTGGGTGCAGAAGGTCTCTGGGGCACAATGTGCCATTTTGCAACATCAAGCTATTAACCTGTGAGAGGAATGCTGCCTTTGCTGTGTTTGCTGGGTTGAACTTCCTCTGCTGTGCTTCTGGGAGCTGCTTAGCTCTTTAACAGGTGATGGTGTGCAATGCTTTTGGAATGGCACGTGGATCTTCTTTTCTCAGGGTAATGGAGCTCTCAGCCTTGCTTGCACAGTCTCAGAAGCAGAACGAGGAGAAGGAGAAGACCATGAAAACACTTAATGACACTGTGGAGATCCTAGTATGTTTTCCCTTTGTCTGGGCGGTTGCCCAGTGTTTGCTCTCCAGCCTTAGCACAAAGAAGTGTGGCTTCCTCAGGAGAGAGAGTGGTAAAGATGCTAACTGTATGGTAACATCAGGCATGCTGCCAAAATATTCCTTGTGTGTTTGGCACATGTGGAGTTAGTGTAGGTGCAGGCAGTAGCAGGGGAGCTGCAGACAATTCAAGTGTCTTCTTCAGGGGGGTTGCACCAGTGCTATTCTGCCTGTGACCTTAAGTCTGTAGGCAACAAAGTTCCTTGGAATTGACAGCTTCATAGCAGTCTATAAAAACTAGCTATTGAGATTTCTCTTCTCAATTTTAGCAAAGAAGAAATTAAATAGGTATGGGAAGGAATATAATGGAATCACTAACGCTGAGGGTTATTGACATGAGAATGCTACTGAGGATGGAAATACTACAGAGGAGCAGCTCTTGCCTGCCCTCTCTTTCCTTATTTTGTTCTCAGGAAACAAGTCAGTCAGTGAGAGAATATGAAGCTTTATTGACCAGAAGTGCTAAAGAAGAGAATCTTTCCCTTCAAAAGCTGATAAAAGATATAACTGAGGTGAGTATGGAGTTGGGACCATATTCCTGTAAATTTGATTTAAAAGTACTTGAGGAAGGCAATAGAATAGCCCAGGGAATGTATAGTGTCTATGTTAACTGCTACAGGCTGGCTGTCCTGTGACACTTCAGCTCTGCTGCTAGCAGTTTCAGTACCTTTGCCTTCACCATTCTGCTAAGGTCTCTTGAACTGTGCTTTCTGAGTTGGCTGCTTGACATTTGTATTCCATTGTTGCTTGGATGTTTTTCCCATGCTCTTTGAGCACTGGCTCAGATTTTTATAGAAGGTCATTGACTTGCCATCTCTGCTCCTTCACTCCGTGTTCACTGACCATTATTATCTCCCCAGAATCACAACCGGTCTGACTGTTAAGGGGCAACTTTAGCTTGGTCCTAAGCTGCATTCTCTGCTGGGAGGTTTAATCATCATATCTTCTACAAAGCCTCTCACAAAGTCAGCTCTTTGCCCTTATGTAGTCATTTTAATCCTCCTGTGCCACTGCTCAGTTATAAACATGAGGTTTTTCATTGCTGTTTTCCAATATTCATCGGAGTCCTTCTTCCCTTGGTAGCATTAACATTTCCTATCATTGCTGTTTCCAGTGGTGATCTTATGCTCGTGTATGTGATGCTATGAAGTTGAAGGAGACCCGGTGCTTGTGTGTGTGATGCTATGAAGTTGAAGGAGACCCAAATTATTTTTGAGATCTTCAAGAAGCTTGGCATTCAGGCAACCTGCAGCCAAGTCACACTTGATTCTTTTTGTTTATAGTACCTGTATTCACAAAAACCTGGAGCACTTGTGGCCACAGGGACAAACTTCTTTGTTAACTGAAGAAATAAGAGATTTGAGTTTTTGATGACTCTGGGATCAAGTTGGGGAGAAAGGAGGAACAGATAAAACCAAGTAGAATGAGCAAATAGTGACGGCTTGATGTGGGCTTTCAGATGGTGTTAGATGACAGTGACAGCACCATCAGCGTTACCACCACCGGCAGTTCCCAGCATGCAGAGTCTGGCAACATCCTCTCTGATCTGGGCTCAGCTGATGCAAAGCATGCCTTTGGATTGGTTCAGGAAGCACTTGCAAGGAGGCGAGGAGCAACACAGGTGAGAATTTCTGCTTATCTTCACCGCTGGCCACAGGCTCAGCTGCTGATGCCTCACTTAGCTTGAAACCTTTCCATGTAGCTAGCCAGTCTAGCCAATTTCTTTCTAGCCTTTCCACTCTGGGTACTGTATTGCCTTGCCAGTCTCACCAGCTGTGTTCTGCTTTTCTCTCCTTGATCTCCACCCCCTCACAGACCTCGTCACAGCTTTTGCCTTCACGTGATCTGTCTCTCTGCTTCCTTCTTGTCCCAGTTGTCCTCCTTGGCTCCCTATGTTTTCCTTATTGCTTGTTTGTGTACTTTCCGTACCCACTCCTTGCAGGCCCTAAAAGAAGAGCTTTCTGCCAGGCAAGACTCTGTCAACATCCTGCTGCACCAGCACAGACAGCAGGAGGAGAAGTGCAGGAAGCTGCAGCAAAGGCTTGATCAACTGGAGGAGGAATGCAAGACATCCAGCAGCCACCGGCAGCACCTCCAGTCTCTGGTAGAAGCACTCAGAAGGTGAGTGTTTTCCCCCTTCTCCTGCATCCTAGAGCCAATCTGCTTCCAGTTGTGGGAGTTCAGAGGTGTTAAGGGCAAAGAACTCAACTGCCTTTCCATGTGTATGCCTCTGGCACTTGAGCATCCTTCTGTCACTGCTTTTCATGCTCTACTGTGAATCCTAAGGCTGCCTTAGAGATTCAGAGCAATGTTGGAATACAAGACGTCTCCCTCTTGACCTGCTACTCTGCTGAATTCTGTTCTTTAGCTGCCCTTTCCTAGCCACTGCTTCTTACTACACAAAGGCAAAAGTTGCCTTCCCTTCTCCTTCCCTCTTCAGTTACCTTGTGAGGGGATGTGTAAGTTCTTCCTTGCTGTGCTCCCCACAGCTTCATCCTGGAATGATGAAAATGGAATCTGTGACTTTTCAGGCCTCTTCATTATTCTGACTGAGCCTTGTCTCTGCAGCGACTGTGCAGACATGGAGCAAAGCAGGGCAGAGCTGCAGCAGCAGCTTGAAGGAGCACAGCAGGAGGCCTCACGCCTGCGGCAGAGTAACACTGAGCTGCAGCTGAAGGAAGATTCAGCCCAGGAGGAAAAGGTGGAGCAGCAGAAGACCATGGAGAGAGCACGTCATGAGCAGGAGCTCCTGTGAGCATTAGAGCTTACTCTGGGCAGGGGTGGGCATTGCTGGACTTTAGAAGGCCCACTGTAAAAGAGTGAATTTTGCATATCCATCATTTGTAGCACAGAAAGGTGAAAGGAGCATGTGGGCAGGTATGACTACCTACTGACACACAGCAGAGCTGCCTTCTTGTACTTTCTTCATGATCCTTTAAAAATTTCAAGCCTGACCAGCGTAGCTGGTGACAGGCATAAGCTCACTATTTTTGGGAGTATTACTATGGACTTCAGAAGTCTGTCTTATCTGAAGAACAACTTTGGAAGGTCTCATATCCAATGTATCAAAAAGACATGAGAGAACTAAGAGGCAGGAATATGCTGAGAGCACCTGAATATTTTGGAAACATCCCATGATTTCTAGAAGCTTATTTTACCTTGTCAATGATGAATGTTTCATGTACAGCAATAACAAAGAGCAGTGCAACTCTAGTCAGGAAATGACAGCATTCTTTTGGTGTAAATATAAAGCTGTTGAAAGTCATTCAAACTGGGACATAGTGTGTACTCAGGTTTTGGAAATGAAAATGTTTTTACATGAAAAACTTATTTGTCTTTCCCCTTCTCATAGACTGAAGGACTTAGCTGCACTTGAAGAAAAACATTCGATGTTGCAGAGTGAGTTGGTAGTCACAAGAGAGACACTGGAGGAATCATACCTTCAGAGAGATCTGCTGAAGCAAGAGAAACATGAGCTTACAGTGGCACTGGAAAAGGTATGGTGGTGTTATTCCTAGGGAAGACTTGTGGGCGAGGTGGTTGTGATAGCAAGACCACTACAGATGCTGTTTCTGGCAGTAGAAGTCGGTCAAAATGTTGTTCTCTTAGAAAATGGTGATCAGATGACACAGGCTCTTTGGGGTAATTAATCCCCATGTGCTTATTTGGAACACTGAACTGGGAGTAGCATGTCAGACACACAAAAGGGGATCTCGAGTTGCTCCTTGAAGTCAAGGATTTTCTTGTCTTTGGTGTCACATTTTTCTGTTGTCTCTTCAGGCAGAGCAGGCAGTGGCAGACTTGACAGGGGCTCAGAATAAGCTGGGTGCTGAAATAGCTGATCTACGTGATGCAACAGAGAAGATGAGTAGTATCAATGAAGCTCTTGCACTGGATAAAGTGCAACTGAACAAAATTGCATTGCAGGTGAGCAGAGCTGCCAAAAATCTTGCAGGTGTTTGTCTCCAGCTGCTGCTTCTTCTCGGGCTCCTTGCCTTCAGACAGCATGAGTCTGAATATGGAAATGTTGTACTTTTTTCTGTCCGAGCCAAAGCTTCTGCAGAGTAAATCCTGTTGTATATTCTTTTCTTTGTGCTTTTGTGCTTGTAGCTGGAGCAAGAGAATGGTGTTCTGTCAGGTAAAGTGGCCGAGATGGAGAGAGCCAGGATCTCTGACCTGGAGAAGCTGAACTTCTGTGAAAAAGCAAATGAAGACCTCTGTGCAGAGAAAGCCCACCTGGAGCAGCTGCTGAAGAAAGCAGAGGAGGAGCAGGAGGGGCTGCAGATAGAGCTGATGATAATGGCAGAGGAGAAAACAGAAACCCAAGAGAAACTCAATCAGGTAAGACCCAAAATCCCTGGTACTTTCTGGGTGGACTTTTGGCTGCTTAGCTCAGTGAAGCTGTGTCTGTTGGATTCTACAGTGTTTTTGTCAAGGAGACACTTAGTAGTGCTGGAGTTCAGAAGGCTTAGTTACTTCTTTCTGGAAACCTGTTGATGGCTTTCAGAGTTGTTCTGCAGTTCTCTGAGTTGTCTTCTGCTTTTACAGATGCTTTTAATCCACTTGTCTGTGTTGGCCTCTTTTTTGGCTTTTTATAAGGTGTAAATAGGTGGTTGTGTTGTCCATGAATCTGAGTGAGGCCTGTTACTTTCACGTGTGGCAAAAGAAGCAAACTCTTTTCAGATTGGATATTAGGAAACATTTCTTCACCAAAAGGGTTGTCGAGCCCTGGAACAGTCTGCCCAGGGAAGTGGTGGAGTCACCATCCCTGGATGTGTTTAAAAACCTTGTAGGTGTGGTGCTTAGGGACATAATTTAGTGGTGGACTTGGCAGTGTTAGGTTTGCGTTTGTACTCGATGATCTTAAAGGTCTTTTCCAACCTAAATAATCCTAAGATTTTATGAACTGTTGGAGCCTCTTTAGTCTTTGAGGAGGAAGATGAAAGTAGGTCATCACACAAGACTTCACTCTGCACTAACTCATTTCAGTACCTTGCAAAAAGAGCTTGGAAGAATCATGTCACTAGGGGAAACTAGGGAGCTTGTCATCATTTAAATGTCAGTTTCATAATGTACAATCGTGGGTATTATGGGATAACTTTGAGAAGATTGTTTGTTTCTGATGATCTGTTCTCAGTCTTAGTTCTGGAGTACATGGTATGTTTGGCAAATAGGTTATACTGAAGAAAAAAGCTAAAAAACCACGGTGAGTCTTCAAACTTGAATACCCGCAAGGTATCTTAGACAACTTCTTTGTGTAAGGCAAGTAAACAGTATTGTTGACATGAACTACTGTACAAATAAGAGTCTACCATCTCTTGGGCCACATCAGCCAGACTTCCATAAATCACTAAATGACACTGTTCACCACAAGGGCTGTTTCCCTGCCAAGCATCACCTCATTGCGTCCAACTGCTTTTACACGCTGAAGCAGGTGACAGTTTGATCCTTTTTTTTTTTTACACATGAGAAATCATGTGTATTTTCATGTTCTTCAGTGAGCAAAGTTGCTTTTGTTCAGCCTTTCCTGAAAATTTCCAGCACTGGAACAGATTCTGCTGGCATTTTAGTTTGCAGCGTGGCAGTTCTAGAAATGAAGTATATTTTTCAGGAAAACATGTAGTCTTGAGTATTTGTTGTGAAGGAGCTGTCTGGTCCCAGACAACCCAGTAGGGCCTTAGACATCACTTTCAAATTAACAGTTCCAGTGCTTTTAGGCAGCCCAAGCTATTAGTGCAGTATATAGGTCTCAAACTGTCAGCTCAGAGTACAGGAGCAGCGTCTCCTCCAGCTGGTTCAGAAGTGGTTCTGACTGAGAAGCGGGGCTGGCCCTGCACAGAACTCTAGAGAAAGGACTGACTGTTCTGTCCTGCTTTCAGGTCTCCCGCCAGCAGGAGGCAGCCAGCAGTGACCTGGAGCAGCTGCAGGAGGAGTCTTCTCGCCAAGGGCACGCGCTGGCCAGGGTGTCCAGGGAGCAGGAATTCCTCGTGCATGAGAAGGCCGCCCTAGAGGTGCGCCTGGCAGCCGTGGAGCGGGACAGAGAGAGCCTTTCAGAGCAGCTGGCAGAGGCCAGGTGAGGGCAGGGAGGAGACCCCAGACAGGACATTATTTCATGTCTGTAATTATAAAGGTGGTAATCATTACCTGAGGATTAATTGCGTCCTGTGTGCTTTTCAGCTGTTTCCACCTTCCATGGGCAGAAAATGGAAGGATCTCTAGAAAAACAAACAGACCATGCTTCTCAACTTCTACTCTTTACCACTCTGGAGTATGTTGTTAGCAAGGCTGATAAACACCATTTTTACTCAGTCTGTTTCTTGAAAGCTGCTGCTGCTTCTGAGCTCCAGCTTCTCTTACGTGATCCAGCTGAAATATATTGGGTCAATTTGGGACTGTTATTAAAATATTAAACATTTGGTTGTTCCCCTTGAGGATACATCCTCTATTCTCCATCAAAGCAGTGAAATCCTGCTATTGTGGCTTTTATTGCAGTACCACTGGGTTGTCCCTTTACCCTGAAGGATGAGGTTGTGTTAGATCAAGGAGGTAACTGCAGCTCCTGGTTCCTGTTTGTCATGTGCAGCAGTTGGTTGAAGTCTAATGCTGTAACAGTTTGCATCTGCAGTACTACAGCTTCCTTTTCAAAGAGTGACCAGTCATTTAGCTGCTGCCTCCTGAGTTACAAATGCTTAGGAAAAAACAGCAAGTTCTTCTCTGGAACTTTCAACAGTTTAAACTGAAGGCTACCTGTCTCTCCTTTCAGATAGTTCTTGTTTGGATAAAATCTGGTTCAGATTTCTTATAGATGCTGCTACAAGCTTGAGACTTTACTATATGGTCTGATGTATTTTTTGAGTCACTTTTAAATACAGGGCATCTGGAAGATGACCTACCTATACCTACACAATGAACAGCATTTAAGAAGTCACGAGTCAGCCAGGGAAATACTCTTATCCTCTTCCCTTGCAGAGCTGTTTGGAAGTGCTGACGAGCTAAGGGCTGTGAGCAGAGGCTGGGCATTTGCTTGCTGGCACAGATTTGTAGGCACAACTATTTAAGATTTGGCTCCTGAGATCAAATTTGGCTTGACTTTCTGTGTTATGTGAGGTCAGAGTAAAGCCTGGGCATTCCCTCACAGGGCCCTGCTCTAAAGTGTTAAAATGGCAGAAATGTGCTTCCTGTATACAAGTTGCCATGCAATCCATTTTCTGTTCTCAGGGTTAGGGATCTTGAACCACATCTTACTGGAATTCTCCCTGTGGGTGTTGGGAGCAAGAAACTAATTTCTCTCTGTATTTTCAACTTGCAGGTCAGTGAAGGAGACCCTGGAATCCAGTCTGTTTGAGGCTCAGCAGCATGTATCTCAGCTGGAAATCACCAGGAGTCAGCTCGAAATCCAACTTCACACAGTCACGCAGGCCAAAGAGGTGATACAAGGTGAGAACCTCATGAGCATTGTTTCTGGTGATCCCCTCAACCTAGGGAAGGTGGTATAAAAATTGCTTTGTCCACAGTGCTCCTGAGGGGTGAAGGAGATGGAGGCAGATCCCTCCTATGCTGAAATTCAAATGGCTTAAGGTCAGTGAAGTCAGAACCATTGTCTGTGTAGGCTGAGTCTTGCCATTTGTCATGTTTGCAGGGGAAGTGAAGTGCCTTCAATGTGAGCTGGAAGCAGAGAGATCTCTCATGAAGCAGGAACGGGAAACGATGGCCCAGCAGCTCTTGCAGACAGAACTGCAGTATGACAACACCCTCAGACTTCGGGAAACTGATCATGAAATGGAAAGAACCAGTCTCCTGCAAGACCTGGTAGGAAACACTGTGCTGCTGAGTTCTTCAAGCATGTTGTGTGGCCTGGCTTTAGAATAGCTTGAGTGTGTGAAATGGCAACAATCATCTGTCATAAGACATACTCAGAGCCAGTGGCTCGTACTTGAAGGCATGTGAAGGCCTCCAGGATTATGCTGGGACAGTAAAGGCAGCCCCAGATTCAGTGTGGGTGTAAAAAGAATTCAGCAAAAGGTTGGGTGGTCCCACCCAAAGCATGGCAATGAAGGGCTAGGATCTTATCAAACTGCTGTTAGGAAACAGAGTAGTTTCCTAACACTCCTGCCAACTGCAGTCGTGGAAACGTTGTTCCTTTCATTCTGTTCTGTCATGGTTGACAGAGAATATCTCTGTCTTTGTGCTTAAAGCATATGGAACAGGCTCTTTTTTGTGGTACTTCAGTTCATGGCCTGTCTTGTGACTAGGGCTTCAGGGTACTGGCCTCTTTCTCACCTTGCAGTCCATCTGCACCTTTTCATTGATGAAAAGGGAGGTGAGCTTTGAAAATAGAAACTCTGAGAATAGACAGAAATACTGAGGAGAATGTTGCTAGGAAACAGGCAGCCATCAGAGAGGGGAAGGTAATATCTTTCCTTCCACCTGCTGACCCTCTGTTTAAGCTCTTCGACAGGACATGATTTATAGAGGGCACAAAGCCACTGTGCATTGTTTGGGTGGGGGTTTGTGGGAGGGACGAAGCTTCACAGAGTTTTATGAGAAGCTTGGATGTGACTCTGTCTGGAAGAATTCCTCCTTCCCTCATCAGGCAAGTGAGCAGGAAAGGCACCGTTCAGAGCTGCAGCAGATGCTGGAGCAATGGGAAAAAGAGAAGGCAGAGACAGAAGGGGAGCATGAAGAGAAGCTGTTTGATATGAAGCAGAAAGTTGCTACCATGCAAGCTCAACAAGAAGAGGAACAAACTAGAGTGGAAAATGCCAAGCAGGAGGTAAAAACTGTGAAAGAAGAATTTGGGGGTGGTGGTTTGCAAGGCTGGAGCTATGGGAGATGGATGGATATTGGGCTGTGTGGAGCCCTGCATGTTTTCTGCTTTGAATTTGGTGAGGTAAAAGGGAGGCAGTGCTATCTTTGGGCCTAGGAATGAGACCTCATAACAAGCCAGGCAGAAATGTCATGTCTCATTTTAGATTTTTGTGCTGGTATTGTATTCTAAATTAAGTCTTAATCTCAGAGCATCTTCACAGTTCTCTTAATGGTCCCCTCCTGATGTTTACTGATATGTGTGTACAGTCTTGCCTCCATTAAAGACCAAACTGGGTTTGTAGGACTGAGTCCCCAAGAGGATGGGGTTTTTGTTTGAGGAGGATGGGCAGTGACTCAGCTGTCAGCTGAGGCATCCTCCCAACTTCTGGTGCAAATTAACCCTGTTGTAGCCAAATCAGAACAGTAAGCTCTTTTGTGCTCAGATCTCCTGTGCCAAAGCAACCCTGTCATACACTGACTCCTTGTGTCCTGCCCAAACTCCACTTTCTTTAGGCTGCCTAGGTACAGCCATATTGCCAGCTGTGTCTGTGGATACTGAAATGACAGGGCAGTGCTCAGAGATGGCAGTGTGTCCCTGTAATGTCAGTACTTTACCCTACTGGATACCTTAAAACTGAAGTAATCTTCATGAAGCTCCACTTGGAACACACAAGTTTTCTGAAGGCACTGCTAGCTTCAGCCTCTGGCAGCCTTGCACTTTCTCTAGAAGTCACTACTGAAAGACAAACAGGACAAAGCAGATGAGGGATACCCTCACCAGCAAGGCAAGCCACTTGAGAAATGCTATACATTTTTCTGTTAGATGGTGACTAAGAGTTTGTTGAAGGTTTAATCGCTGTGAATGGATCGTGGATGCACCATGTTTATACAGCCAGTCTCACCTGGGAAGCTGTGTGCCCAAGTGCACAGATAATGACCTAGGAGACCAGCTGCATGGTGCTCTGAGAAAGTGGGAGCCCATCAGTCTTTGAGTCTTGCACACAAGTTTTGTGTGAGTAGTTTAAACCTATCTTTCCTTTATTTCTGTGCAGGTCCTGATGGAAAAGGAGAGAGAGAAGAATGCTTTATTAGAGACACTACTCCAAACTCAGGGAGAGCTAAGAGAAGCCTCCCAACAGCTAGAGCAGCTCAGGCAGGAGGTGAAAGAACAGCAAGAGAATGGGCAGGTAAGTCTGACTAGTAGGGTAACTCGAAAGAACAGGTAGTTTGTGGTTGGACATAAGCAGAGGGAGGCTGAGAAAGCCAGATAAGAGTGCAGGGCAGTAACCTGGAAATAAAACATGAGCCCTGGGACTGGGGAGGTAAGGACTGCTGCAGGCACTGGAAGCTAAGCTCCAGAGATCAGCAGCAGGCAGGAAGGGTTACAGTGGAAGAAGAACTGGAGAGAAATGCAGAAAGAAGTGGCTGAAGAAATGTGGTTTTGAGACAGATAAAGCTGAACCTGAATGGCAGGTCCCAGCAGCTTGCTCTCCATTTGTGTTTACAGAACATCACAGAAAAGCTGCAAGCAGAGCTGCAGGAAGCTTGGAGTAAGATCAAGGCAGTGGAGGACAGGCACAGGGAAGAAATCGAAACTGTCAAAGAGGAAATGAACATCCTCCTTCAGCAGAGGGATGCTCTACAAACACAGGTGACTGAAGCAGGGACAGCTACTCCAGTCATCAAACACATGCTCTCCACTGCTTGCCTTTCCATTGCAGCAAGAGGCTGATGGGGTAATCCACCTGACTGCCATCGTGCTGTGGTCTCCATCTCAGCTGGTCTGAAGGAGACTTCCCAGCTCTGTCCTGCACACATGGGCTAGTCCTTTTGCCTGTCTTCCAGTAATCATCAGAATGGGTTTCTGCTGGCCTTGTTTTTCAGGTGGTTTTTCAGATGAACATGGATCTACCTAGATTTTTAAACAAGCTGGCTGTATCTGTTGTGGATCTGGTTCTCTCACAACAGCATGAAATTTGAAGTTGCTCCTTC
>NW_008629198.1:16233-28066 GCF_000691845.1 Merops nubicus
TGATAAGGCTGGAAGTGACAAGCTGTAGTCTTTGACTACTTTATTATGTTTTACTTCAGGTGGAAGAGTTGACATCTCAGCTAGCAGCCTCTGAAGAGTCCAAGCAGGTGATTGACTGCAAAGCTCAGCAAGATCTGAGTGAGGCACAGGAGCTGTCAAAGCAGAAGGTGCTGGAGATTGTACACCTCCAGAAGATGTTAGAGGAGACGAGGAGTCAATGGGAGGA
This sequence comes from Merops nubicus, assembly GCF_000691845.1. Taxonomy (NCBI): domain Eukaryota; kingdom Metazoa; phylum Chordata; class Aves; order Coraciiformes; family Meropidae; genus Merops; species Merops nubicus. The sequence goes on from NW_008629198.1 coordinate 16,460, forward strand.
GGTACAACATCAAAACAAGGAGCTGCAAGTGTGTCTGCAGTCCTTGGAGGGGGAAAGGAGTCGATGGGAAGAAGTGGAGCGTCAGAATGCAGAATTTCAGGCTCTGCTGAAGGTTCTAGAGAGTGAAAAAGCCAGGTAAAGGAAAGCCTGAGAGATTCTCCATTCTGTTTAGTGGATTCCCTCTTTCAGATCTGTGCATATGAGTGGCATTACCTAAAAAGCAGAGTTCTGAACTATTCATGCAGGATAGTACCATAGAATCATTTGGATTGGAAAAGACCTTTTTCATCAAATGATCTTCAAGTCAAACCATTCACCTAACTCTACCAAGTCCCTTTCCTTCTAAACCATGTCCCTAAGCACCACAGCTACATGACTCTTAAACAGATCCAGGGATGGTGATTCAACCACTTCCTGTGGAAGCCTGTTCCAATACTTGACAACCTTTTCAGTGAAGAAATTTTCCCTAATATCCAACCTAAACCTCCCCTGGCACAACTTGAGTCCATTTCCTCTTGTCCTATCACTTCTTCCTTGTGAGAAGAGACCAGCACCCACCTTTCTATAACCTCAGGTCCCTCAGCCACTCATCATAAGACTTGTTCTCTAGACCCTTCACCAGCTTAGTTGCCCTTCTCTGGATATGCTTCAGCACCTCAGTGTCCTTGTGTCCTAGACTTGTGTGTGCTTCAGTGTCACTAATCATGTGGTTAATGATGGGGTTCATTTAAAGTTTTCCTCTTCCCTAATGTCTTCATTTCATGGCTTTTGTTATGTTTATATTCACATTTCCATCTTAAAAAAGACAAGGTATTTAGCTAGTAATTCACCTTTCTTCTGTAGAAAAAAGCACAGTAGGCACAGTGCTTGGGTGTGACTGCCAACCTGGCTTAGGACTGAACAGCAGCCTAGTTGTTTACACAAACCTCAGTAGGCAAAGCAATTTTCCCCTTGGTGGTGGAAGTCCTAAGAGTTTAATAAATGTTTTACCATGTAGTAATGAGTTTCATGTTCTCTCTTTTAGGCTGACTCTGTCTCTGGAAGAGAAGGAACTGAGCCTCAGAACCCTGGAAGAAAACAACCTTGCCCAGCACAATGAGATGTCTCAGCTTCTTTCTGCTATTCACCAAGCCCAGCAGCTCCATTCAGACCACAGAAGAGAAATACAAGAGCTCAACAACCAGGTGACCTATGCACTAGCATCCTTTCTTCTAGGAACATAAATTACCACCTTCAGCTTGTAGGCCCTAACTTGTTTTCCCTCCCAACAACATACTGTCCTTCTGGATTCTGCCCAGAGACGTTGCACATTGAGATCACTTGATCTGCTATGTTCTGCCTATGTTTTTTCCCCTGTTCTCTTATGGTTCACAATGTTAAATCTCTGAGGAGAAACAGAAGACTCCTTTGGAGCTTCTCAGTATCTGTGTTAGAAATGTTGCCCCCAAATGGTGTTTCTGCCTGTCAGCCACTGAGCAGTCTGGTGAAATAGAAGTGGTTATCACAGTTTGTGGAAGGTACTTCCATTTCAGCTAGTCCATCTGGTATTTTGGGGATGCACCACAAGGGAAGCTGATTGTCTTCCTGTTACTCCTACTCCCCAGCATCCCTGGCAGCCCCACTCTCTGTGCAGGGACGTTTGAGCTGCCAGCCACCCACTCATGCGTGCACACATGGACAGAGCTTCATCTCCAAGAGTGTAAAGCATGAAGGCCTGACAGTTTGGCCATTCCTTTGGAGCTGGAGAAACTTCCTTTTGGCCCCTTAGCCTCCAGATACCTGTTTCTAATTTGTCATGCTCAGTCTGAATCCTTTGCTATATGCCTTCTGTTTCCAGTGTGCTTTTTGCTTGAGGTAACTTCCCCTTCATTCCATCCTCTACCCCTGCTCTGCTGCCTGTCAGAGCACTGTCCCTGAGGCTCTGTGCATCTGTTACAGGTGCAGTCACTGCAGGATGTAGTGCTGGAGAAGGAGGCTGGCCTGGCAGCCCGAGAGGAGCAGCTGCTACAGGACCTGGAGGAGTCCCGAGCAGGCGAGCAACATTTGAGGGGCTCTCTGCACGTGCTGGAGGCTGAGGTGTCTGAACTGCATCTGAGGCTTTGTAACACAGAGAGCAGAGCAGAGGCCTTGGCCACAGAGTGCCAGCAGGCCAACAGTGCCCACAGTGAAGCCCAGTCCCAGCTAGAAAGCCTACGCTTGGCTCTCCACCACATCATCTGTGACAGCAGAGACTTTATCACTTGGAGTTCAGGCAAGTGTGGGAGGGTGGGCTAACAAGTCTCTAGAGCACATATGGGAGGGTATGTGAAGGGAGAGGTGGTTCTTTGTGATCCTGATATGATAGACTCATTCTTTCAACTTTAGGCTGGCTCAGGATTTGGAAAGTCTTGAAAGCATGATATCCTTGCACAGAGACAGTGTTGGTATGTGAAGGAATGACCAGCATCAAAATGAAATAGGGCCCAAGTCATGTCAAGTCACAGGGCATGTGCATTCTTCCTTGGGGCAGCAGTGGCAATAGTGGTCAACAGAATATTGTTAGCCTGTGGCACACATCTTGCCATAACGCAGTCCAGGGCAACGTCAAAGGCACTGCCAAGGCACTTTGTGTACAAAGAGGCCTTGTTTCTTGGAGACCCTTCAGTTAAAGTCTGAAACAGAATGGCTTCTCTCTTCAGGACAGGGTGATGGCAAGGGCGTGACTGTTTCTCAGGCCTGGGACCTCCCTGCAGAGCTCACAGTGGACAGAGTGGCAGCAGCCCTGCAAGACCTGCAACAGCACCTGCAGCAGACCCAGCAAGATCTGGTAACGTGTGTCTAGTGCACCCAGAAATCCTGTGCCTCTGCTGGGCTGAACTGACCATTCAGAGTGCCCAAGTCAGCACGAGTGTCAGTTCTTTTAGGCCAGGTTGGCTTGCTGCCATGGGGAGAAGGGAGAATCATCATCACATCTACCATTACTGTCCAACTGCCCCCTCCTGCCCTTGGCTATTTCTGCCTCAGGGTTTGTACCTCTGTCTCCTGCTAGCAGTGGCTCTGTGTGGTGATACTTCTGTTCTTACCTCTTCCAGAATGATGCTAGGGAGAAGATACAGGACTTGGAGCTGGAGCTGAGCAAGAGGCAAGATGAGAGGGACCACTTCAGTGCCCACAATCAAGAGCTGCAGAAACAGTTGGCTCAAAGCCAGGAAGGTACAGATTCTCCTTTCCAACCCACTGACCCCATCCCATCTCACCAGTGGGAATCTCTGATACCATGCAGAGGAAAAGTGCAGTGCCCAGAGATGGGAAGAGGAGAAAAACAATAAGCATGGGACTTATCTATAGAACTACCAGTGAATGGTTTTTATAGAGAAAATGATAGTGGCTGGCAGTGTATCCAGCTGTGCTACTGGGAATAATGTGCAGAGGTGGTGCCCTTCAGGTCACATGGCACTGCTAAGTAGGTGTAGCTTGATGCCTCACAGCATCCTTCTCCATAAGCTGTTTAAAAGCACCAACCTGCAAAAAGCCTTGTCTTTATTGACTTCCATTTCCTCTTACATGGCAGCTTCACAGAGATTAGTTTAGTGTAAAGCTCCTGTGTTACTTTCTTCTGCTTCTTTTCCTAGTTCTGTGTTACCTTGTGCTTCTGCATCCTTCTTACCTGTTTTTTTTCTGATACTGCTTTGGTGTCTGAGCTCACAGCCACAGCAAACACAGTTTCTGACTCCCCTAGCCACTTCTTACTTCATGCCTTTGGTAACGTGGTCATGTTGGCTTTATCTGTTTTTTCACATGTAGCTAGTCACCTCTTCCTCTAATCTCTGGGCCATGCTGGAGCCTCCAGGGCTACTGGCCCTTCTATATCATAGCTGGACAGGCATCCCTGCTGCTTTCTCTGTCATTGTTTTCCCACTGTCCACATCAGAATTACTTTTACATCTCATTGTCTTGTTTTCCTTGTCTCAAGCCACAGAAACAGGGAAGTGTGGGCATTCTTCATTGCCTCCTCCACAGTGTTGCCTGCTCATGTAGTGCCTTTACCTGTTCAGTATTTCTCCATGTTCCCTTCTCTGGGATGGAACTGCTGATCCTTCAGGCTCTGGACAGGAGAGTTTTCCAGTCCTTATATCATCACTTTTTCTGGAATATCTGTAGTTTTTAATACTTATATAAGCTGTTATCATATGTAACATACTTGAAATTCCTCTGTTGGATGGATCCTGATTGTCTTAATAGTCAGTTCTTTCCCTCATTAGTTCAATTATTTGAATATATTTATTATAGTGTCAATTAGTTAAGTCTGTTGGTTTAGTTTTTGTTCCTGCCTGTAGTCCTTGCTTCAGGTCTCAGTACTGGTGTGATGCTCAGTTGTCCTTGCTTGGCATGGTTTAGACCCAGCCAGGAGCTGAGCACCACGTGGCTGCTCCCTCACTGTCCCCCAAATGGGAGGGGGAAGAGAGAGAAATGTAATACAACAATGCAAAAGAAGTTACAGTAACAACAATCACAGTAATGAAACAATATATAAAGCAAGTGATGTACTGCCATGCCCTTAGCCCTGGCCTTTCAACCAGCAGAAGAGCAAACACATTTTCATATTCTGAAGCTTGCCACTTTCATGTTTCTTTTGTTTTTTTCCCTGCCTGGAAGTTTCTTTTGGTTGTATCAGCTTTGAAACTCCTTGTGGGCTTGGGGCCTGGAAAATACAAGCAGACAAGAAAATTGTTCTCCCTGTAGAGTGCAAATCAGTTTTGTTTTCCTTTGCTTTTCACCTTCTCCTTCACCTTTACTCCTGCAGAGACACAGATGGCAGAACACAAGAAGAGCTCTCTACAAGCTGCCTTGCAGGAAGAGGCTGCTGCTCTGAAGGAGGAGGCTATGACTCTACATCAAGAAGTGGCATCTTTGGAAAGGAAACTTGAGAGCACTGAGGTGCAAAGAAGGGAAGCCCTGGTGAGGCTGGCAGATGCTGTAAATTTTTGGCCTCCTGTTAATGATTCTAAGGATTAACTTTTTCCAGCAGAGAGCTGCTTTTAAAGTGGTGTTGTACAGGTTCAGTCCAAATCTGAGACGAGACAGAGTATACAAATGCTGACCACGTTTCCCTCATTTCCCTCTTCCTTCCACTCATCATTCTTTGTTTCTCAGACTTTTGTTTTCCTGTCATGTCATGTAACTGAATTAGCAGGGTTGTCACCTTGAGTAAGAGAAGACAGTCCAGAAAGGAGAGATCATTAAGATGACTGATACCTCAGACAATGTGGAGAGACCACTACAATAGCAGAACAGTATTATTTATACCAGTGATTGGTTTTTGGTTTAACTTTTCCAATTGCATTCTCCTGAATTACAATTAAGTTACAATTAAGGGTGTATATTTTCCTCAATTCTGAAGATTTCTGCCCTTGAAGCTTAAGTCAAAGTAATTTTCAAACTTGTCTGTGTTTACATTGCATGGTTTGGGCAATTAGTTGTGTCCAAATCCATATTTAGATTTTAAATCTCTGGATCTGGAAAAAGGGGTGAGAAGACAGTCTGCTAACAATAGAAAGCTGTTCAACATTGCCTATCTGAGAGCAGGCAGTGGGGAAAAAAATAGAGAAATTTGAGAAACAAAAGTGCTCACCCAGATACGTATGCCTGCAGGGGGAATACTAGTCCTGATGTGAAACATAGGTTGACAGACTGTGATGTGACTATTCAAGAGGACACAGTGGGGCTCTAGGGGATGGTACCATGAAACATCTGCACCACAGGGGGACAAAAACAAAAACCAAAACCCAGGTAAATGAAATGCTCTCTCTCTCCTTCCTAATAGAGAGACCATCATCATGTCACTGCTTAAATCATGGTTAGCCTGCCTGGACTTTAAATCCTGGCTGCAGTTCTGGCAGCTTCTCCCTAAAAGAACACACTGGCGCTAGAAGAGGTTCAGAGAAGGGCACAGAGAAAGATGAGTCTGGCTAAGGGAGCTGGGAAAGATGCAGCCTAGGGAGTGGTGCAGGAAATGTCTACAAGATCCCAAGAGGCAGGAGAGAGCAGGTGGTCGTTGTTCACTCTCTTTTCCAAGAGATGAAAAGAGCCATCTGATGAAGTGAGAGCCATGCTGCAGGCAAATGACAGGAGGTGGTATACTTGCAGCAGAGCAGAGCTGTTGAACTCCTTGATAAAGGGTGTTTTAAATACAGCAGGTCTGTATGTGCTCAGGAGGAGACTGTGCAAATTCTCAGAAGCTGGAATGGTGCTGCGGTTGGGAAGGTGTCATGTAAGTCTACTCCACTCCTAGGCTTTCTTCCCTGCTGTGCACTTACAGGCAGTGTTACATACAGGATACTAGCCTAGACACTTGAGCCAGTGCAGCTGTTCTTACAGGATGAATATCTTCCCACTTCTGCATTTACAGTGACTCCAAAAGTTTGATAAATACAGTACAGTTTTCAAATCCTTTTTGAGTAACAGTAGGAAATCTATATCAAAAGAGAAACCAAATAGTTCCAGTTTTCTACTAAAAGCTCAGACTTTGAGCACTTGACTGCTACTGGAGCAGGAGTTCAAATCTAGTATGAAAACCAAACACATGTAGTTGGAATTATTGAGTCTTTTCCTCTTTTTTTTTTTCAGCGTGAACGAGATGGACTGCGAGCTGTTAAAGAAAAACTGGTACAGGAGATAAAACTTCTTCAGCAATCAGTCACAGCCTCTGAAACCCAAGCAAATACAGCAACAGATATGACTCACTCCCTTGAACAAGAACTCCAAGCTACACTGTCTATCTTAAAAATGAAAAATGAGGAAGTGGAAATGCTGCAGGAGAAAATCCAGATGCTCCAGAAAGAGGCAGCAGAGGCAAAAGCTTTGCAGGAGAATCTCACTCAGATGACTGCCATCCTGTCAGAGAGGGAGGGACAAATGAAGTTATACCAAGAACAGATGAGAATGCTGGAAGAGGAGAAAGAAATGCATAAAACTACTCTTGATCAGGTTATTAAGGACATAACAGAGAAAAAACAGAAGACAGAATCCCAGCAAGAACATATACAGGAGCTGGAAAAGCAGCGAGAAAAACAAAGAACTGCTGTCAGCAAGATGAGCAGAGAGCTGGAGGAGAGAGACCAGGAGATCAGGTCCCAGCAAGAGCAGATACAGGAGCTGGAGAAGCAACGAGAATTGCAGGGGACTGCTGTCAGCAGGATGAGCAGAGAGCTGGAGCAGAGAGATCAGGAGATCAGGTCCCAGCAAGAGCAGATACAGGAGCTGGAGAAGCAACGAGAATTGCAGAGGACTGCTGTCAGCAAGATGAGCAGAGAGCTGGAGCAGAGAGATCAGGAGATCAGGTCCCAGCAAGAGCAGATACAGGAGCTGGAGAAGCAACAAGAATTGCAGAGGACTGCTGTCAGCAAGATGAGCAGAGAGCTGGAGGAGAGAGACCAGGAGATCAAGTACCAAGAGGGGAAAATAATGGGTCTAGAAAACCACCATACATCACAAATGAGAAATCTGCTTGTGGATCTTGATTGTATGAAAGAAAACTTGAAGGAGAAAGACATAGAGCTTATGTCTCTGACTCAGCAGATCCAGGAGCTGGAGAAGGAAAGAGAACAGGTGAAATCTCTGCACGCAAGCCTTGAACACCTGAGGGCTGTTCTTAAGGACAGAGAGAGTGAGTGTGATTCTCAAAGGGATCAGCTAAGACTCCTCCAGCAGTACAAGGAGCAGCAAGAGGGGCATCTGCAAGAGCTTAATGATAAAGTAGAAAAGATGAGACATTCTTTCTCTGAAAAAGATCAAGAGCTTGAATCACAAAAAAAGCATCTCCAGGATGCTGAAGAAGTAAAGGGAATGCAGTTAAGGACTGTCCATGACCAACTGGAGCAGACCTTAGAAGCCTTAAAAGAAAAGGACACACTCCTAGACACCCAAAAGCAACAAACATGGAACAATGAGGAAAAAACAGAAGAATGGGTGAATGTCTTACATAAAGACTTCAGATACTCTAAGGCACTACTGAATGAGAAGGATTTAGTGACTGAATCTCAGAAGGAAGTGCTTGAGACCTCCCAAAAACAAGACTCTGAACAGCAGAAAGAAATTCTGCAGCATCTTCAAGGGGCATTAAAGGAACAAGAGCAAGAAATGTTATCCCTTGGAAAGCAATTTAAGTCAAGCAAGGAAAAGGAGGAAGAGCATGAAGCTGAGCAAACAAATTTTCAAGCAAAAAAACAGAGTCGGAAGGAAAAAGAGGTAGAGGTTCTGGGGGAGGCTATTTCTAAGCCTCAGCAAAAGGAGGTGGCAGGGATGCAGACTGAAGCCATACTGCAAAATTCAGAATCTTCTCTAGAAGCTAGAGATCAAGAGATAGTGTCTTTGCAAGAGCCTGTCCAGGACCTTCGAGAGCAGGAGTTAGAAGACAAGCAGGGCATGAGTCTGCAGCAGGATCAGGCCAAAACAAGCCAAATAGTGAAGAAGAATCATTTGGAGTTCCTCAGGGAGACAGAGCAAATGAGCATATTCCAGCTTCATGAAGAAAGCATGAAAGTAGCTCTAACATCATGCCAGAAGCAAGTGAATCTGCTAGAGGAAGAGGTGAGGAAGAGAAATGAAGAAATTGAAGCTCTTGTGCAAAAACTCCAATGCCAAGAGGAAGAACTGAAGACCTTGCAGAATCTCCAGCTTAGGGTACCCAAGAAAAATGAAGAGGTTGAACATCACAGAGGGCAAGAGACGCTCCTGGAAGAAACTTTGCCTGGGACAGAACGAGAGACCAAGACTCAAGGTGAGCAAAAAGAGTTGGAAGAGGAAATAAGAGCTCTTCGGGAAGATCTCCAGCATGTTAAGCAGACTCTGACAAAGAAGGATGAAGAGATCAAGTACCAGAGGGACAGAGTCAGGTATTTGGAGAAGACTCTAACAGGGAGAGAACAAGAGTTTAGGAGGAAGAGTGAACTCCTGAAACAATTAACATCAGCTTCGTGGTGGAAAGATGGAGGGGAGACTCTACAGCAACAAATCCAGAAACTCCAAAAATGGGAGGAAGAGGAAGCAGAGAAGAGAAAAGTTCTCCAGGAGAGAGACCATCTCTTGAAAAGGCAGAAGGAGTTAACCCATCAACTGGAAGAGGAGCGGAAAGCAAAGGCAGAAGAATTGGAGCATGTGATTGCTATTTTGAAGCAGACTGAAAGTGGAGAAATTGAATGGAAAGAGAAAGCACAAGCACTGACTCTTGCCCTTACCAAGAGTGAGGTGGCCAATGGGACTCTGAGGGAGGAAATAACCATCCTGCAGAGTATGGTCTCAGAGAGGGACAGGGACCGGTTTCATCTGCAGGTAGGCACTCTGATCACCAGTCAACTCCAACGTCTGTAAAGGATTCTAAAGATGCTTCCCATAAAAATAAGGGGATGTATATTCCCATATATATATATACCTGCTTGCCTAAAAAAAGCCATGACTGCAGGCAGCAGGCTCGCCTGTCTCCACAGCACTGCCAGAGACCATTCACCCACTAGAATGTTTTTTTGTCAAGCCCAGAACTATTGAAAGAACTACAGAGCTTGCTGTTCAAGTCCAAAAGTTGGGGGTGGGTAGTTGGTTCTCTCCAATCTAGGCAACCTTAGCCAACATGTGGTTGGGGTTTAGCATGGAACAGAAGGGGAAGAGTTGACCAGAGTAATGTACTCAACTTAGTAGAATTTTATGATGGTGGCTGAACAGCAGCTACTATTTTTTTGGCCTATGGACCAGGAGAAGAAGGGTCTTGGCACTGTCCATTCCTGAGTCTAGGCACTCCCCAGTATGTTGATTCTGGCCCTTCTAACCTTTACGTGGCACCAGCTCACATAATCTCCTCTCTGTCTACTCAGCAGGCTGCTGCAGAAGGGGAGCAGCTCTCCTGGCTCTCGGAGAGGAGACTCCTCTTGCAGCGGCTGGAACGTCTGCAGCAAGCAGTTGCAAGGCTGGAACTTGAGAAGATGGAGCTGAAGCAGCTCAATGCTGAGTTCAGGAGGACTCTTGAGCGGGTAAAACAGGCTTTCACTGCCTCTGCAAAGGCTCCTGGTTCTCTGGAACACAACACACTTCTACAGCCAGCACTTTGGAGTCCTCTGCTTGTTTCCCTTGTGCCTCCCACTCTCCCCTGTGGCCACACACTTTTGTATTTTCTCTCTCTTCTGGCACCCCATTGCCTTCACGAATGCACATTCACTCTGGTACCACCCTTCCTGGCCCAGTGTCCTCATACACACACACTTGTATCAGAAACTGTTTCCTCTTGCACAGTCTACTTCAAGTGCTCTTTGTCCCCAGTGTTCTCTGGTGCAATTAATGGTCTCTGAGCAGACATCTCCTTTCCAGGATCTCCAAGAGGTCCTTTTGCTCCTGGTTTGCTGGCAGGTTTCTGTGACCCTTTCTCCTATTCAACATGCAGGTGGAATGTGAACGGAGGAGACTGAAGAGATACTGTAGTGGTCAGTCAGTGCCAGATGCATGTGGATTTTCTCTCTCCAAGTCTGACCTGCACAAGATGCCCGCTTCTAAACAGGTGAGAACAGACTCTTACCTGGTGGGGAGAGGGTCTTGTAATACAGAAGAATGATGGCAAATCCAGGTGGCAGCAGCCCCCCCCTCCCCAGCATAGACCTAATAGAAGTTGAATAGAGGCCATGTCCCTGACCAGACTGGAGACTAAAAAGAAAACCTTGCATTTTCTTCACAGGAGAAGTCTCACGGGCACTGCAGTCGTCAAGTAGCAGAGTTGCAGAACCAGGTGAGGAGTAGGAAAGTGCTCATCAAAAGCTGCTGGGGCTGTACTGATGGGCACAACTTTGCATGATGCTACAGCCCAAGTTTTGTTGGCTGTCAGGAAGTGATGCAGCAGGCAGCACCAGTCAGGCACATCTGTTGGCCATGGCCAGACATCATTCACCTACATCTAGTCTCTGACTTGCCTTAAGGTCGGGCAGGGTAGGAGAGGGATTGAAGGAAATTCAGAAGACTGGAACTCAACCAAAAATAGAGACTATTTTAAGGACGTTCCCCTTGAGTCTCACTGATCTTGTTGACTATTTCCATCTTCCCTTGGCTCAATTAACAGTGGAGCTTGCATTGTATCAGAGCTCCAGGAATCTGAGGCAGTGCCAGGGCTTGTAGCCTTCAGGCAGTCATTAGTCTCATATTGCTGTGCTGTGCTAATCATGATCCCAGTACTGGAACAAGTCAGAGACATAAGCACTTAGACACATCTGTTTTATCAGTGCAAGAATGTACACTGCAGCTGCTGAGCCCTGGTGCATCCTTTGACAGTGGTATTGGCAGTGGCAGCCATCAGCAGACTTCTCTCCCGTGTCCTTTTATGGGTCTGGGACACCCTGCTCTGCCTGAGGAGGTGAATCTTCACTGCTGGCATTCAGGGCAAAATGCCTGTAAGATTTATGTGAGTAAAGTATGTGATGTTTAGCTCTGGCAAGTGAGCCAAGAACCCTGGTGAGGCCATCAAGTTATCTCTTAAGGCTGTTTCCATCAGGAAGTCTCAGGGTCTGAAGGTTTGTTGCTGCACATAACTAACTGAACCCCTTCCCCCTGTGACTGTTGTCTGCTTGCACTGTGGGCCTCCTTCATCAGTTCAGC
>NW_008629198.1:28097-36189 GCF_000691845.1 Merops nubicus
GCTGGAGTCCTCAGCTGGCTAGTTGGGGCACTCCTCTGGGTCTGGGGAACAGCAGAACTGGAATTTGATCTTCTGCTTTCAGGAGATGCTCTCAGCAGCAGATGGCCGCTTCTCCCACTCATTTTTCTGGGTTACCTATCAAAGCATGGGAAGGTTTTCCATACTTCCAAGCCCAGTTTCACAAAGGTGCCCTTATTATTTCAGAGAGGGTCAGATCTGTTCCTCTCTTTAGTGGTGGTGTTCCCTAGCCTATGTATGTTGTTTGTTGTGGAGTCCCTCTGATGTCTTACTTTCCATCTGCATCATCTAGACTCCAGACCAGGCAGAGGGCAACGAGCCAGAGCTGCTGTAGCTGCACTGCACTGCAGACCTAACAGGAGGTGAGACCAGCTGGGTTTCTCCCACTGAAAATCCCAGCAGGCACAACCCTGTTTTGCCAGGAAAATATTAATAGGGTTTGAGGATTTTCAGGGCCTCAGCAGTCCCTTAAGGCTCGTTCCTCCCTTGGGCTTTGTTCATCAAATTATGCTCTGCTCGTTTGTGATGTGCTCTGAGTTAGGCAGACTGAGAGTTTGCTCACTTCTCAAGTGCTAGCTGTCAAGTTTGTAAACTAGACCATAACAGAGTAGTTCTTCAGTACCTTGTTTAACCAGGTAGCCCTCCTGCTGAGGACAAAGCCTGTGGAACTAAGGTGTCAGTAGCCCAAATGTCTCTTTTTTTAAAAAGGAATTCAGTTACCAAATCCTGGAGGAAGCTCTCTTTAATACATAAGGAATGTCCTGGTGTCATACCTGTGAATGGTATGTCAGAGGATTGTTGATAATGGGGGCTGAGTTCATGGTGACTCTGGGAACCTATGACCTCCCATTCCACAAGGCCACAGCATTTGTCAGGGCTGGAGTTGGAGGGTGCCTCTTCCCTGACAGCTGGAACTGTGGAGCTGTGGGTGGCCCTGGCAGTGTGGGCCTGTCTAAGCTCAGCCTTTTGCCTCTTGCAGGTGTCCCTGCTGCAGACACAGCTCGCACAAGAACGAAAGCACAAGCGGGACTATATTGAGTGCTGTGCAAAGACCAGCCAGGAGCTGGCAGACCTTCACCAGGAGCTGTCCTATTCCTTGGCAGCTGTGGTCAGGGAGCCCAAAGCTGCTGTTCTGGAGGCAGAGACTCGGAAGCTGGATCGGTCTCTGAACCTTAATTTGGCACTAATGTCTCTGGACCACCAGTCTCCTGAGAGACAGCCATTGCATTCAACAGCCAGATCCATCAGAAGCAATGACCTGAGCTAACAGGACCAGTGTACAGCAAAAGGCCCCAGTGGGAGCCAAATCTGAGACCTGCTGTAGCAGGTGAAATGTGGCAAGGGACTTGGTTCAAGGCATGAGTTCTGAAGTAAAACAGAAGTTCAGGGTGCAGTGTTGACTGCAGGTTCCTGTAAGAAGCTTGGAGAAGCTCTCCCCCAGCTCCAAGTCAGACCTGCCTCTGGCCAAGGCCAAGCCAATCAGTGCCTCTGCAATAACATGTTTAAGAGGGGAAAACCTGCTGGGCTGGTTACTTTGTGTAGGGTGCTCTTTTGTTTTGGAAAGAAGTGGGACATGGGAGAGACATGTCCCCAGGTCAGTGAGGAAGGAGGGGAGGAGCCATGCTAGAGCAGTCATTGCCCCCTTGGCCTGTGGTGAGACGGCAGGCCTTGTAGCCTTTGAGGTCAGTGGTGGGGCAGAATCCTGTCTGCAGCCCAAGGAGGACCTCACACTGGAGCAGGGGACTGCTCCTAACGAAGAGACAGAGAGGCCTATGCCAGAGTGGCCCATCACTGGGAGGGCCTCAGCGTGCTGAAGGGATCTACACTGGTTGGAGAAGTTCATGGAGGACCATGTCCCATGGGAGGGACACAACGTTACAGCAGAGGTGGACTGTAGGGAGTTTTTCCCCCGAGGAGGAAGGAGTGGCAGAAACAACATGGAACAGACTGAGACTGACCACAACCCCCACTCCCTGCCCACCTTCTGCCCCTGCAGGGGAGGAGGTAGCAGAGCTGGCCCACGAGGAAGGGAAAGGTGGGAGGAAGCTGTATTTCAGATCCAGTTCTATTTACTGCTGGCCTACTCTGGTTCAATTGGTGAATTACTGGTGGGTTTGTTTAAATTAAATTGACTTTGTTTCCCCAAGTCAAGCCTATCTTTTGCCCATGGCTGTACTTTGTGAGTGAGCCCTCCTGGCCCTTTGGCTGGGCCCTTCTGTTGTTTTTTCTCCTGCCCCGACATCGGAGCTGGGTGGGAGTGAGTGAGCGGCTCTGGGGCTGCTCTGTGCTGGCTGAGCAGACCCAAAACACAACTACTTTTGTTTTTTCAGTAGACTTCTGCAAAACACTGCACAGGTTCTGAGCAGAAATCCCCTTGCAGTGATGTCCTGCTCCTCCTCTGCTTTCTTCAGCAGCTGCTCCAGGTGGGCTTTCTCTGCACAGAGGTCTTCATTTGCTTTTTCACAGAAGTTCAGCTTCTCCAGGTCAGAGATCCTGGCTCTCTCCATCTCGGCCACTTTACCTGACAGAACACCATTCTCTTGCTCCAGCTACAAGCACAAAAGCACAAAGAAAAGAATATACAACAGGATTTACTCTGCAGAAGCTTTGGCTCAGACAGAAAAAGGTACAACATCTCTACATTCAAGTCAGTATGACTGACCTTGACTTGACCTATGACTGACAGTCATACTTGCCTACAGTCATAGTGTCTGAAGGCAAAAAGCCTGAAAAGAAGCATCAGCTGCAAGGTCTTTGTCAGCTCTGGTCACACAAGTTTGCAACCTACAACCCAGGTTTGTTCAGCTGCACTTTATCAGTGCAAGAGCTGCACTGATACTACTCATCTTCACTGCTGCACCACATAGATCAGCTATTTCAGCACTCAGCTTAGTCTGAGCCCCTGTTGACTCTGCCTGAAGAGCCACAGAGAGGTCAATTTCTGTGACCTGAGGTGAGGAATGAATAGCAAAGTATGCTAAAGCAGCCAGTAATGATGGAAGTCTGTGCTGCAGAAATATCTCTAGAGCTCAGCCTCCAAACAGCATCTCCTTACTCATGAACCAGCCAGGGGAGAATGCACAGCAGAAGTCTTACCTTTTCTAGATACAATGAGGGTTAAATTTTTATCAGTTCTCAAGTCTTTCAGTCAGGTATACTAGAAACATTAAGTTGGAGGGAGGGATAAAAATGGCATTAACCCTGTAGAGCCTGAGGTTTCTTTTCAGTTATCTAAATACAGAAAAACACCCTCTCTCAACCTCCAAATTGTTTCCTTCTGGACCACAGAATTATGAGAAAACAACAGGAATGCACAGGTCTATTTAAAAACTCTGAACAACTTTTCATCTGAGTTTGGTACATATGTGCACATACAGAACCAGCATCAAGAGAACGTGAGACCAAAGATTGCAGGGATGTGTCTATGCTTGTGTGTAAACAAGCAAAGCAAAACAATCTCACTGGGATGTCACATTTGTGCAGGCAGAACCAGAACAATTGTAAAAGTAGCAAAACAACTTTTTTCTTAGAATTGGACAAGTTAGTGGACAAAATAGAACTGTGTTAAAACCGTTTCTTGTTCCTTCAGAAACGTAAAGACAAGGAGAAGAACTTGTAAATGTCCAGCAGTTACTTTGCCCATTAGAGGTTCCTTTTGGGCATAAAGATTACCATGGTATGGGGATATTTAAGAAATAATTCTGGAGTCACATAAGATTTGGGTAATGCAATTTTTTCTGAGTTGTCAGGGGCTTGATTTTTATTTTTTTTTTTAATTTTTTTTTTAGTAGAAAACCATCAGGACATTTAGAATGCCAAACATAAGTGAAATGTGGTTTGAGTCTACTTCAGCAGATGTTCCCCTATGATGAGATAATGCACTTGCAGCTCTTAAGAGCATGAGCTATTTCTTCCAAAACTTTGATTCCTGTCAGTATGTCTTCCTGAGAGCACATCTATATACCATAGTGTCACTAAATCACTCAGAACATCCAAATGTACTTAACTAATGAAACCTGATATTCAGTAACACTTAAGGACCTTTATGAGGCCTACCCACTCACACAGTAATTAAAAATTAAAAAATCAGAGCTATTGCTCCTAATCCAATTTCAGTGGCTGCTCATTACTGCTCTGATTAGAAAAGTAACTGACTTTAGCTTGGGTTAGCAAACTTGTGTGTAATGGGTCATCTTTTTTTCCTGGTCTAACTAATCTTCTTCTATTTATCTCTGTTTTAATGGAAGGGCTGCTGCCAAGCCAAAGCCAGAGAATCAAGGCTTATATGAAAAATGGGATGAGCTCTGGGCAAGGCTGCTCCCTGCCTTTTCCCTGTATTCCTCCTCACATGCAGCTGGTGGTGCTGTCAACCCTCCCTCAAGATGAGTATTAGAATCTATAAAGCATTATTTCAGGCAGCTGATTTCTGGGGGCAAAATATAAATATATGAGTAAAAAAACCTGGGCAAGGAGAGAGAACTGTATGGAAAAGGAAGCCCAAACAAGAAATGAGTAACCCCTGAAAATTAAGACTTCTTCTGGACTATCTCTATCCCAGGGCAGCTACTTAAGCTTGATGTCCTTTAATTTTGTTGGAGCTACCCAGAATTACAGCTAACATAACTAAACTGATATAAAATTACGTGGTGCTGGTTCCAGTTTGCATGTGTGTCAGCCCTGTGCCTCCCCTTACTACTTACTCTACTTTCTGAGAAAAGCAACTTTCTCCTACCCAGGAGAGAAGTGCCAGTGTGGCAGATGTGAACACCAAGCACGCCCCAAGGGTGCAGAAGCTCGAGTCAGGATTGTATTTATGGTCAGGTTTACAGTGTGCTTCTCAACAGGACCCTCAACAAAAAAAACCCCACAACCCTCCAACAAAGTGGGAAATCAAGTTACAGCTAATTAGGAAAGCAAGATAAAACAAAAGGAAGAAAATCATTATGGCACTGTGTAGGTCACACTTAGGCTGGATCTTAATCCTGGGGCAGTCTTGTACCTCCACAGAGAGCTGGACTGAGAGAGGTTTGGAGAATCCAGCAAGAGGCTGAAGGACCTCCAGAAGGGACTCAGCTGGGACTCCTCAGTGGGGGGACACGGCCTGTAGGAAAGGTCTGTGACCCCCTGAGGGACAGGGCGAGAGCAGGCAGTGCCTGTTCACACTTCTCCAACAGAGGAGCAAGGGCCAGTGGGCACAGCAAGTGGGGGCAAAGGAAGGAGGGGAGGTGTTTTTCTGACAGCAGAGCAGACCTGCCCATCGCAGAAGGGTGTTGTAAAAGCATCTCAAAGGAAGCCACTGAGGGATCTCAGGGGACTCTAAGAGACTGAGGAGATCCCAACAGCTGAAAATAGTTGCACATGGAGGAAAGTATTAGGAGCCTTTACTCCTCCTTATTTAATGTGGCAGTATTCCAAATCAGTGGGACGTTTGTCTGCCCATCATCCCTCCTCCTCCTCTTCACTCTCCTGAAAACACTAATAATAGTCATTACTGTACCTCCAAAAGGTTTGCAGTGACTACACAGTCATTACATTCTGCAAGATTTCTGGGGCACATGCAGTTTGGGAACTACCCTGACCTCTCCCCCTCCTCTGTGTGCACAGAGTTCTCCCTCTCAGCACGGCCCTTGCCTACATGTTTGTTCCAGGGACCAGATGCAATGGGGAGTTTGGACATCTGGGCTGTAGCAAGGTTGCTGTTGTTGTGCTGGTTTGAGCACATAAGGCAAGATCTAATGGAAGAAGTGAAGTTTTTCATTAGAACAACTAATACTGGGGGGAAAACAGTATTAGAAAAAAGTGCTTGTTAATTTAGTCTTTAGAAACTGTGCTCAAAAGCTTGCTAACTTTTCTCCAAGTACCCAGCTACTCTCACCAATCACATTCGTATTCTCCTCTGATCTTTGCCTCAGTGGCACGTGTTAAACTGTGATAGGAAGCGGGAAAAAACTGGACTGAAACTGAAGTTCTTGGTGAAATCTTGACTACAAACTTCACACTTCAAAAATTTAATGCAAAAAATGGCAAACATTCCATTGAAACATATCTTTTTAATCAGATTTCTGTTAAAAGAAACTAGTACTCTGGCCACTGTGTGTTTTGTGTATGTATTTCAGGAGGTGCCCTACAACTTACATGTTACTCTGCTAAAGTTCTGAACTGGTTTAAAATTCTGAAATACTCCCAAAATATCCCTTCCAGAGATACTGATATTCAAGCCCTGGACTGAACACCTTTACTTGAGGCTGTTTTACAGCAAAGCAGCAAAGTTTCATGGAACAAGTGAGACTATTTCTGTGCAGTTTCATTCTCCTCCAAGTTCTTCCATGCTCCTGCGGCAGCACCTCCAGAAGCCACTTTTCTGTTTGTTCATGATGGTTCAAATTTTAAAAAACAAAAAAAAAAAAAAAGAAAAAAAAAAAAAGGACAGATACACTTGGAAGCTAAAGGCCACAATAAACAGGTGAAGAAAATACTTTACCATGTACATGAGGCTGTTGGAAATGTTCTCCTGGTGCGAAGTGATGTTTTCCAGCTACCTGCAGGAGATAGTGATCTTCCATTAAAAAGTCTGTATCTATATAAATGAAGCAGTTGTACTGGTGCATAATTACTTACTGATATTTAAAATAGCTTTTACAAAAATTATTTCATTGGATATAAAAATGGGAAGGAGGAATTAACTGCAGTGGGAGGGAACGTGACGCTGCAGGAAAAGTGAAACAACAGCATAGAAAAAGAGTGGAGGAAATAACTGAGATGGAGAGTAAGATGGCTTAAAAAAAATTTAGTACAATGAGCAATGGGGATCCAATGTATATACCTGTGCAAATAAGCTGCAGACAAAAACAAAGTACTAAAACAAGCAAACAAGCATAAAAAGGTTGTTAAAACGTCATCCTGTAATTCGGAAGGGATGTGGATATTGGGTGCCAGGCCTTGCCGACATGGGCAGTCAAACACCCCTGGAATCACCCTGCCCAGGGAGCCCTGACTGCCCCAAGCTCCCATGTGACGTCATGCCTCTGATGTCTGCAAAGCTCTCACTTTGTTAACTGCAGAGCTGGTGAGAATAGCTGTGCAAAATTCCAAGCACAGAACAACAGCCCACAGAAATTTCCCCAGTGCCACCGGCTCTCCAGCGGGAGCTGCAGCGCCCAAATCAGTCCGACACGGCTGGGGAGTGGAGGGAAGCTGCTAGCTCCGTGGCACCCAGAGAAGACAGGAGGACTTGCCCCTTGCCCAAGGACAGCTTGGCACCTCTGGGGAGCGCAATCCCACCTGGCAAGCAGAGGGAACTGCCAGAGGAAAAGACATGGCTCTAGGCAACGTTTCAGCTGAGGTCCTTCCAAGTGCAGCACTGGCTGCAAGCCCCTCACCCTGGCAGGACACAGCTCCTTGTCTTCCTGTAGCAGCAGCAGAGAGGTGCAGGATCTCCAGAGCTGGAGGATGGAGGCAGAGGGTTTCTCCTCCCCTGGAGAGTTTGTGCCCCAGCACAGCACACACTGTGGCTTTTCCCTATCCACACCACAGGTTTTCCTCTGTAGCAAGTGTGGTAATTCTTTCCGCCACCACTTCTGGGTCATGCCAATTATTACGAGCCCAGGTTGTTCCCCATGGGTGAGGACATGCTTCGTAGTCTTCTGACTTTCCATTCACAGGGTTGCAGTCAGGCACTGGCATTTCCTGGGCAGCCATAGCTGGCTACCGCTGAACCCCCCATGGCTTTATTGCTGGGGGGTTTAATTCCCAACCCTCCCCCCCAGTTATCAGCTGGGTAGAGGCCGGAATCCCTTCCAGGAACAGGGGAGGGCCAAGCCCAGCACCTGCTATACACAAAGGGATTTACTGTGTCCCTGGGCTGAGCCCTTGTCAGCACAGTAACAACGACCAGTATGGTGGCAGAGCAGTGTGCTGACAGAGGGGCGTAACTGTGAGCGGCTGCTGGGGCAGCTGAACGACGTTAATGGAGGAGACTCGGGTAACGAGGCCATTGGCCAGAAAACCAACACCCAGCACCTGCTCCTGTGCCTTACCTTGCTCATGGGGAACCATGGAAAGGTGGAGAGGGAAA
>NW_008629198.1:36220-52102 GCF_000691845.1 Merops nubicus
AGGAAAAGAGAGAGAGAGAGAGATGTGTTCCAGCACTAGTCCAGCCAAGGGGGTGGGTGGCAGGAACCACAAGTAAAGAAGAGAGAGAGGGAAAGGAGAGGGGGTTTCAGGTCCCCACTTCCTGGTCCCAGCGAGGTCTCCCAGGTCTGCCTCTTTAATGGTGGTGGTCATGCCCCCACACCAATGTGTTACTGTCCTTTCAGCCCCTCCTGGTGTGGGGTGGTGAGGAACTCAAGCAGGTGTTGGACCTTTGCTTGCCTGGGTGAGAGGAGGAAGGGCAGCATTAACCCTTTCCTTGCCTGGGTGAGAGGAGGAAGGGCAGCATTAACTCCTTCCTTGCCTGGGTGAGAGGAGGAAGGGCAGCATTAACCTTTCCTCCAGCTGAGTCGGGGTTGTCAGGAGTCCCTCCTCCAGAGCTGCTTGCCAGCAGGCCAGCCCCTAACCTGCACTGCTGCGTGGGTTTATTCCTCCCCACGTGCAGGACCCTACACTGGCCCCTGTGGAACTTCACCAGGTTCCCCTCCACCCAGCTCTGCAGCCTGTCCAGGTCTCGCTGCACAGCAGCACAGCTCTGGTGTCAGACACTGCTCCCAGTTTGGTATCAGCAAACTGGCTGGGGGTCCACTCTGTGCCTTCATCCAGGTCACTGAGGAATACGTTGAACAAGACCAGACCCAGTGCTGACCCCGGGAACAGACGAGCCACAAGCCCCCAGCTAGACTGTGCACCACTGATCACAACCCTCTGAGCTCTGTCACTCTGCCAGCTCTTGATCCACCTCACTGTCTGCTCACCTAACCCACACTCCCTGAGCCAAAACGAGCGAAGGCAGCTTTGGATGAAGGCCAAACATACTCACAACCTGAGCTGAGACAGTTGCCAATTTGCCCAGGAGGGTCAGGAGTGATGATGACTGGGAGGAAGCCGGACGTCACTGCAAACAGTGGGTTCAAAGCTATGTTTGAACAACAATGGCAACAGAAGCCCACGAGCAGCTGAGCCAGGGCCAACAGCCAGGCAGAAGGAGCAGCCCGTTGCCAGAGGAGCCACCTGAGCAGGCAAATCCGAGGAGGTACTAGGGACAGTAACAGAGACAAGTGAGAACAGAACGTTCCTACAAGACACGACTTGAATTTATGTTTATTTTATATATATTTATATATATACCTTTGTATAGATTAAACTGGGTTGGATTTTATCATACACATTTGTTTTTGGTGTAATATATGAGAAACAGGAATGGGAACATCTTAGCAAATAGAAATCAGTACATTCCTTGAGTGAGCTCTGCCACACTGAGACCAAAAATTTTCATGCAATGGGGAGACAGAGAGAAGGGAAATACTTTTATCTTAAAAAAAAGACAGTCTAGTTAAAACTGCCAACAGAGGAGCAGCACTATGGATGGCAAACCTGCATAAATTAAAAGTAAATTCCACTCTGACATCTACTATGCTTTAAAGTGCAACGAAGCCTGAATTACCTACCTACAGAATACAGGAAAGATTAGCCCCTCTCCCCATTCCAATCTATCCCTAAAAATCCAAACCAAACCAAACCAAAAAACCCTACAGAAAAAAACCCAAACAACAGTAACATAAATCTAAAAGATATACACTATCCACAGCCCTATGGAGATGCCTACATCTACTCAGTAGCACCAAGAATCTGATATGGGTGTAATTAAAATCAATTAACACTCGGGAGCAACGGTAACATCTGTTTGCTGCCTTTGCAGCCCTCCTGCCCCTCGGTGGTGCTGGAGGAGGCTGGAGGCCAAGGGGATGGGGCCTGTCCTCACCACCACCCTGGCAGCGGTGGGCAGGGCACGGGAGAGCGGCTGGAGGGGACACCACGGGGACACCACGGGGACCAGGCGGGCAGCTGCGGCTGGAGGGGACACCACGGGGAGGAGGCAGAAGCTGCAGCTGGAGGTGACACGACGGGGACCAGGCGGGCAGCTGAGGCCCCAGGTGGGCGCGGGGGGTCCGTCTGTCTGTGGGAGGGCACGGGGCTAATTACACAGGGCTGAGGGGCTGTGCGAGTCCAACGCGCGCCGGGAGCCTCTCTGAGGACAAGGTGATGGGAAAGGGAGGGAGGGAGGGAGAGGGAGGCAGCAGAGTCCCCAGGTTGCAAGCCTCTGGTTGTGTTGTCTTCCAAGGCCAAGGGCCTGCACGCCACAGTTCATCTGTCTCCACACGCCACCTTTCAGGAGGCCTCAGTAGCCAAAGGTCTCCTGGGAAGCATAGACCATGTAGAGGAAGCCATCCTCGTCCTTCTCCTGCTCGTAGATCTCCGAGATGGGGGTAGACACGCTCACCATGCTGTGCTGGTTCACCAGCAGGAAGAAAGCCTGGGTGGGATTCAGCTGCAAGCGACGCCTGCGGGGGCAAGGGCAGGAGGGCCTGGGTCAGCCCAGCTGGGGAAGGCACTGAGAAAGAAGTTCTGCCCTCCCCAAGCTCACACAGCACCAGGCCTGCACAGCTGGGACCTCCTCCCACATGCTCAGGACAGTGTCCAGCACCCCAGCTGAGCCACTTGGGGCTCCAAGGCCTCCTGAATGAGGACCCTGCAAAGCCCCTTTCTCCAAGCGCTGCTGGCAAGGCAGACACCTCTTTCATCTAAGCTGAAGGATAACGACAGGGATTGGAGTCCCTCCCACCAGCTCATGGAGTGTCCCTATGAGGGAGAGCTCACAGTCTTTCACCAGATGCCAAGAGTCTGTCCCCACCCCCTCCCAAGCCCCCCATACAGTCTTTACCACAACACAACAATGCTGTGGTTGCCATGTCCCCATCCCCAGCAGCTGCCTCTGCCTCCTCCTCACCCCACCACTCTTTGTCCAGGGCCTGGGGGTGAGGACAGGTTCAGAGCGTGCCAGCCGGGGCCACCCCACTCACCGGATTATTTTGACCAATTCACTCATGTTGACATGGTCTGGGACAAGGAACTTGGTCTTGTCCAGCACTGGCAGCTGTTTCTCCCCTTTATAGCGTTCGATGATGACCTGGGGAGAAGGTCAATGGTTGGGTTAGCCATGGCTCACAGGGCCCCGAGGTCAAACAGATCAAAACTGCACGAGTGGAAATGCTGCGGCGAGGCCTCACATTGGCTTCAGCCTCACAGGAAACCAAAAAGAAGGACATGAACAGTGACCATCAGGTTGGCTCCAGCAAAGAGTCATCAGTCTGCCTGAGCCAGGCAGTGGAGAGCACCCAAGGCAGTGAACCAAAGCACCAAGTGCTCTGCCTGCCTGAGGAACACTTTGCCTTAGTGGACGGAGTTAGCGACCACCCACAACAGGCCGGAGATTCAGAGAAGGACTGAAGTGTCTTTTAACACCACTGTCAGACTGACCCCAACCACAGGCTTTGCTGGTTTGAGCTAAGGACTGAACACATGGTGCACAGCAAGAGACATCTTCCTTCCCCTTTGTGCCACAGTCCTGGGCTGCTGCTGCTCAGCATCACCCCGCTTGGTCAGGACGAGCTGGGAATACTGCCAAACAAGCAGCTTTTAGGAAAAAAAGCCAAGGCCACCCAAAGCATTCCTTCAGAAAGGGGTAGTTTGGATCTCGCCTGTCCCACTCCTCATGTCAACACTCAGACACAGTGACTCTGAACCAGACTGGAAAGCCATGTGCCACCTACATGCCAGGAGCTTCTCAGGCACTTCAGCACAGTGCCACCTCGGGGACAGCCCAACCTGCCCTGCCCTGCAAGAGGTCTTGCTTGGGAAAGCTCTGCCACACCTACCTTCTGAAACTGCTGGCAGTGACTTCAGGTGTCCTGCCACTAGAACTCACAGCTTTCTTCTGCTAAGGGCTGTGAGCTGACAGCAACAGTTGCTCTGCTAAACCACCTCCAAAGCCCACTAGCTGTACTCTAAGGGGCAGGCCAGCAGGTGGGTGAAGTCAGTGATGGTGGCACTTGTAACGTGCAGCACGTTCCCACTGCAGGGACACTCTGGGCTCTGCCAGCACCTGGCTGGCTGCTGCACAGGCAGAGCCGAGTCACTCAGCAGCTCCTTACGCTGTGCTGCACTGTAAGGCAAAGAGTTCCCACAAATCCTCTCCTCAGCTCTTTCCCACAGCTAGAGACTGCCAAGGGCTGCGGGCGGTCCAGGGATGGAGCAGCACGCAGGGATCGGGGTGCCCAGGAGGTGGCTCTGTGGAGCCAAGAGGAGCAAACCAGCCCCCGGGCTCAGGGGTTTGCCCCTCCCTGTACCGCCGGGTGACACACCCAGCAGCAGAACTCCTGCTGCCCCTCACACCAGGGCACGCTGCGGCATCAGCAGGGAGCTGACCACGCCTGCTGAGGTCTCCAGGCTGCAGGGCTGACCGCGAGGCACACCAGGATGGGCCCAGCTACACTGCAGGCAGCTCCCAGGTGAGGAGGAGTGTCAGGTGGCTGGCTGGGAGCCCTGCACCTACGTGTCCTCTGAGGAGCCTGTCCTGGACACGCAGTACGAGTGCCGAGTCCAGGGGCACGGTCACCTCCCTACTGCTGCTGGTCACACCAGTTCTGACACAGGCCAGGATGCCCATCCTCTCACAGCACTGGCACCCAGGACAACACCAGGGACAAGGCACTGAACAGAGAGGTCACTGGCGCAGGGGTGGGAGGGCTCAGGTCTCTGCCACTGCCAAACCTCCCCCCACCCCCAAGGATGGTGGTGGAGTCACCATCCCCAGAGATGTTCAAAAAACAATGCTGATGAGGCATTTTGGACTATGTGGTCATGGTAGTGTTGGGTGATAGTTGGACTTGATGATCTTAGAGGTCTTTTCCAACCCTAATAAATCTATGATTCTGTAACTCCCCAGACACCCACACCAGTGGCCAGGTCCTGATGACACAGAAGCCTTCTCCTGGGGCACGTGGTGTCTGATCCCAACACAAAGAGCACTCCAGCCATGGAAGCTCTCCCACATACACATTACATTTCAGTAATATTTCAGTAATATATTTCAGTAATACCAGTAAAATTCTGCATGTAGACACAGAGCTCTGGCTCCTTCTGTGCATTTCCTAGGCAACTTCCATTTCTGTATAGGCACCTGATACACGCATGTGTGTCTCTTTTATGTACAACTTATTTCTAGCCTGTCCTTAGTGCTAGAGCTTTGGAATTGTAATCAGCTCTGCCACAGCTCTGGAGAAATGCAGAGCCAGCCTAATGCCACGAGAACCATGCTAAAAGCACCAGTCAGTAACTGCAGGGATGATGTACCATACTGGCATCCAGTGTGCTGCCAGGGGCAAGTCCTGCTTTGCTGAGCTGGCAACGTGTGGACACTAGAGTACCTTTGGAAGAGAAGGAGAAAGAACTCCTTTTGCTCCAAGATGCTGTGCTAACAAACAAAGGGCAAGGCAGGAATGGACTAGTATGTGCCAACAGCAGTCTGAGACATTAAGGCTTGAAGACTAAATGCCAAGAGACTGTATGCAGTCGTAAGACAAAGCTGGTGTTCATCCAGCACTGAGAGTGACCTGAGCTAGGAACACATCACACATGCTGTGGTATTGCATACACTAAGTTGAGCAAGCCCTGAGTATGTTATTTCTCTAAGTTCTCCATCTTTACAGGAAGAGAAGCAAATACTCAGCTGAGGTATCACAAGCACACTCACAGCCAAAGAGCAAGACAGCACCTTAGGTCTGACATGGGCAGGAAGAACTGGGGGCAGTTTGTGGAGTCTCACCTACACACATCAGCAGCAGGTGCTGGGAAAGCACAGAATGGGTGGGGCCACTGGGCTGTGTATGCATTATCCTAACAGAGTCTTTTTGCTTTCAGCAAAGATCATCTCATGCATCTTTCTTTGGGCAGATGCAGAGAAATCCTTACCAGGTTATCCAGAGAAAGTCAGGTGGCTACTGCAACAAAAGGGGAAAAAAAAAATAAATCCATTTCAGAGTTTTGTCCTACTTCATTAGCTTGGAAACAGATTTGAGACCAAATGAGCCCCTTCCACTGTTGGGAATGTGGTCTGTTACTGAGCATCTGGCATGCACAAGGCACTGGAGGCTTGTGGGGAGCAAAGCTTTGTCCCCCCCGTGGCTGGCTGGTGGGGGCTCCCCAGCAGCAGAGGGGCTGTGAGAAGGGCCAGTGCAGAGCAGAGAGGAGGAGAACTCACCGGGATCTTGCTTGGGTGCTGCTCTCGGATCTGCTGGACTTCCTTACAACGATCCGCTGGGAAGAAAGGAGCAAAGAAAAGGAGTCAGAGACATCTGGCTGGGCCAGGTCAGCCGAGACCCAGGGAACCACCCTGCAGGCCACACAGACAGAGAGAGGCACAGCCAAAGAAATGCGAAGTCCACCAGGCCTTTTCTGAACGTTCTGCAGCAGTGAGCTGGTCAGCCAGGCGTGGGCCTCAGTGCCCAACCCTTCAGTGGCTTCCTAGCACAGCAGCCACCCCACGGCAGGGACACGCTGCCCTGCCCAGGAAAACGGGGCAACAGACAGGCAAGCCAAGTGACTTCCATGAGTCTGTAAGGATTACAAAGCTGTGTTCCTACACATCCCATAAGCAAACGCTGCTCGTGACCTCGGTGCTGGAGGCAGCACAGCTTTAGGGTCTCAGCCCTGGCAGTGTGGGCTCTTTGTGTCTCCTGGCTGCTTCTCCAGAGGACACGATCCTCCAAACAGGGGCTGGATTTCAGCCATTTCCTTCTGCCTGTTGTGCACTTCCAAGCACTACCTGGCACAGCCTTAGCCCAAGAGATGTGCCTTGCCAAGGAGGACTCCTTCACCACCACACATCTACATACCAGCTACCACAGCTATTGGCCTGACAGAAAGTGGTTCTGGGCCTGCCATGGATATGGAATGAGAAACTTAAGCAAGGAGATGACCCACACACTAGAAGGCTTTTTCTGCAGCTGTTCTCACACTTTCTAACCCACTTTCCTCCAGAGTTCATAGAATCATAGAATTGTTTGGGTTGGAAAAGACCTTTACCATCGAGTCCAACCATTCCCCTAACACTGAGTCCACTGCTAAACATGTCCCTGAGCACTTCATCCACACATCTTTTAAACCCCTGCAGGATGGTGGCTCCACCACCTCCCTGGGCAGCTGGTTCCAATGCTTGGTAATCCTTTTGGTGAAGAAGTTTTTCCTAATATCCAACCTAAACCTCCCCTGGTGCTTGCACACTCTTGGACCTTGCAGGAGAAATCCAATGCCCCCTCTCTGCTCCTTGCTCCACCTTCTGCCATTCCAAGCAGCAGAAAGGAGGGGAAAAAGCCATGCTAAGAGCAGGTGTGGCTCTCTGTGCTCTTCCTGGGACATGACACACCTACACTCCTCCTTAGGTTACCATTACTCTGGGAAGTGCTTCAAGCCTGCAGTGGCTCATCTGAACTGCCCAGAGGAAGCAGTTTCAAGGATCACAGCAGGTAAGCTGGTGGGTGAAGGGCAACAGCCAAGGACTGCCTAGAAATGCAAGATCTGAGTAGCACAGGATCTGTCGAGGGATCAACCTGCAGATCACACAGTTGCCAGCACAGCACCTGCTTCCAGCCCAACTCTCCTCACCTGCCTCATGCAGCCCCCGTGCTGCATGAACCCACTGGGATCACGTAGGGCAGGTCAAGTGCACATGTTTGAGTGTTTCTCCCCCCCCAAACACTGAGCATTTCTCCTCTAACTACTCACTAAAATCTCATTACTTATAAATTGACTTTGGCTAGATAACTTTTTGGGAAGAGGCTGGAGTTTATTCAGAGGCCACAAGAGTGCAAAGTCACCAGATCGCAGAAGATTTTGAGCACCACTTTCGTCTCCTCTGAGAGGAAAATATCCCTCTTATAGGATAGGATCTTTCTTCTGTAGGACTCCATGGGCTACCAAGACAGAGCAAGATTATTTGGATTTAAAGGAAATTTTGGGTATATTTGTCTTGGGTGTTATGAGTGAAGATGGAGTTCCTCAGGTTTCCTTTTCACCCTATCCAATGCTCCAGAGTTATCCCAGTGGCACAGACAATTTTCCCCTGAGGTCCCAATCAGCAAGGAGTTATGCAGAAATCAGCACTGCAGGTGGCACTGGTACAGCAAAGCTTCCTCAGGAACCCTGAAGGACACAGTGACAAGAAGCACCTTGAGCAGCCAGGCAGAAGTGTGTGCCCCCTCCTCCTGCAGAGCTCCACTCCCACGTGTTCATCGTGTACAAGCCTCAGCAGGACAGAGCACCTCAAAGGCTGGAGATCCAGAGCACAAGAGCTCAACACTTACAAGCCTAAGTATTTTAGGCAGCTTGCCTGCAGTCAGCTCAAACTTGCCAGATATCAGGAGAGCCTGCAGAAAGCTGTGTCCTCATGGCTGGCTAGTTTTCAGATGGCCACGTGGATGGGCTTCCTAGACACCATGTATGCATCTCTTTGTAGGGTCACAGAAACATTTGCACAGGAAGCCCAAACAACGCAGGTAATGCTGAGAAGGGTCTGAGAGGCCATTTGCCAAAGGCAAATCTGCAGCCTTTGCATGTTCTCATAGCTAGGAACAGGGATAATCTCAGAGCACCCAGCTAGTCCAGGCTGCGTGCACCAAGGGGCAGCCACAAGCCTGACACCCCTTCTCACTCCCAAATCCAGCCCGAGGCTGGCAGCCATCACCACAGAGAATAAGCAGCACATCATCAGTCCAGCTACACATCAGTGTCTGGGGATCCCACCCTGCACCCCAGTCCTTTGCCCCCCAGGGGCGTCAGCTGCAGGTGCCTGGGACAGAGGCAGGCAGCTGCTGCTGCAGCAGCTCTCTTCCAGGTCTTGCTGCCTCCATGAGCAGCAGGAAGCAAGGGCAGAAGCCACCACAATAAAGCTCCCAACTAACCTCAGGTCTGATGTACCTTAGTGGCAGCTCCCCTGTCCCACTCTTGAAGACCTGTCGTGTGCCCAGGACCTGGTCCCTCCAGCCAGATGGGCCCAAGGCTTTTGCAGCCTTTCCAGCCACACAGGACCCTGTGGGAGGTGGCTGCTTTGCAGCTCCCCACAGTGCAATGGCAGGAGGTGCTGCTTTGCTCCAGGGGCTGCTGGGTCACTCCAGCAGGTCCATCTGATTGCAGCTGCAAGCATCTAAAGCACTGCACTTCTTCCTCTGCCCAGGAGATGCAGGATGGTGGTTCAGAGCAACCCCACCTAAGCTGCTCAGGTGCCTGAAGATTCAGGGAGAAGTTTCCAGGACATCTGATGCTCTGCTAAGGAGCACACTCAGTCCCATCCTAGCACTGGAGCTCCAGACAAGCAGGCTTGGGAACAAGGAGAAGCTCTCCTGCATCAAACCTTGCACACTACTTGTTTCTGTGCATACAACAGTTCAGGCACTAGAGATCTGCAAGAAACAGATGAAGGTCACCCACACCTTCCTCAGCCTGGTGTGGGAGCCACAGGTTGACCCTGTCTCATGAAAGCATTTTCAACATCACACAGCAAGGAATAGCTACAGATACCACCTTTAATTGGGTGTATGAATATTCATGCATACATATGAATATGTAGTCCAATCTAAGTCACAGGAATAAAGAGAAGGGCACCAAAGGGCACTTCAGAGAGACACCAGTGGAGATGCCAGGCCCCCACCACACAGCACTGCAGACAGGTATGCTCCCCCCCTTTCACTAGCAGTGTCTGCACACTCACATTGCATACACGACAGGTCTGAGTTTAAAAGCCTTGTTCCTCTCCTGCAGCTCTCCCAAATTACAGGCTGTGCTACCTGAGGTTAAGACTTTCCCTTTTTCTCTTAAAACCTGTCTACTCTCAATCCTCAGCCTCCAAGTAAAGTGAGCCAGAACTGTTTACACAACTCAGTCCTTATCTGCACCTTTGGCTCTGGACCCTCCTTGCTGCAAGGAGAAGCAAAGCACCACACACCTGACCTCAGCAGCTCTGGAACTCCACCCACGAGGGGACGAAGGGACCACAGCCAGCAGCTGGTCTGAAGGAGCTGAGCAACGATGAGCAAACTGCCCAGGGAGGGGAGGGCAGCAGCTCTGCCCAGGGAGGGGAGGGCAGCAGCTCTGTTCAGGGAGGGGAGGGCAGCAGCTCTGCTCCCAGGCATGGGCACTGCACCCCTGCCAGCAGGCAAGCCGGGCGCTTCCCCCCGCGCCAGGATCCGAAAGCTCAAGATGGAAGCAAGATAAAAGCCACACACTTTTTATTGGTTATTCCTAGTGAAATTTCACTGCTAGGGCCTACTGAAAGACAGAATTATTTCTGTAGCATTGCACACGCTGGGAAAATTGCCTGTTTCTCCTCCAACTGCTGTTTCGACTGGTAAGTACCAACAGCAAAGCTTGCAAATTGCCTGAAACACCAGAATCTCAGCTGTTTTCTCAACTGAGGTCCTTCCCAAGCTGTTCTCCCAAAGATGTGGGCATGGAACATATCCCATGGCAATGCAGGATGAGATCATTATGAAAGTTAAGGAGAACAGTATAAAATTTTAAGACAGGCTTTGCAAGCATTAACCTTTGCTGCCAGCAGTGCCCAGGAACCCTGGCTACGGTTGACAGGTCTCTCCTGCACTGGGTGCTGTGCAGACACAGAATGGAAGGACAGTCCTGGGGGCAAACCAGCTTCATCAGACAAAAAATACACATAGTGGAACAGAAGGAAAACATGAGGCCAGTACTCCAACAGCGAGGTTGCCCAGGGACAGCATTTTTCAGAAGACACTAGACAAACACTGGTCAGGCACTGGTGCTGCTGTGGGGCAGCAGATGAACTCTAGGACCAGCCTCGGTGCCTGAGAGCAACAGGAATGTGATTAAGAAAACACCACTATGAAAAAACACTGCCTGGAAACATCATCAATGGTCAACCAGGTCAACAGCTCCTGGAGCTGAGCAAGAGCTGCGTGTGGAGAACAAAGCAGAGAGGAGAAATCCAGCCATGAGCTACTGCCCCTCCCTGCAGTCCCAGGGCTCGGGGTGCAGCTGCCCATGGCACAAAGGGAGCGTGCAGACATCCCTGATGCTTGCAGCAGGCTGCCAGCCCTGTGGCTTTCTCTCTGCCATCCACAAGACACTCTGCCAGCCAGCTTGGGGATGAATCCGCCTCAGATCTGAAGCAGATGCAAAAATGAACATGTTTTTTCAAGAAGCTTCTGTGGTCAAACCAGGACAGAGGGTTGCAAGAATGTGGTCCTCTCTCCAGAGATTTTCTGCAAGGTGAAGAGGAATTGGATGGTTTGAAATCAGTTTGGGATGAGCTGGCATCTTCTGAAGACACAGGCAAGATATGCAGGTCATTCCAGATGAACATCAATAAATATTTTTGGAATATCACACCACCTCGAGGCAAGACACCTCCAACCACCAGGAAATGCACACCTGTGTACGTGTCGTGGCTTCCTGCCCAATGCTAGAGAGCTTGTTCTCAAGCCAGTGGCACTGCAGGAGGAGCAGGAGGAGACCCCACATGCCAGAAAGGAGGGCAGGGCTTGTGAGGCCAGCCATGCCCTGGGAAAGCTGTCCTCACTACAAACAAAGGGTTGTTGTCCCAGGGGACACAGGACAGCAGTGCTGCAGAAACTTGACAGTGATTCTGATAGTTGGTGGCATTTTACTTCTTCTGTCTGCAAAGCTGGGGGGCACAGGACATGGCAAATGACTCAGGACCAAAACTACACTGTTTTGAACTTAATGTTTGATATATATATCAATGTTTGATAGAAAGTGTCTCTACAACATAGTCCATGTAGAGCCTGATGCTCTACTGTCACATGAAGTCATTACCAACAGGAACATGGAGCAACTGCTGATCTGTCTGTAAGACTCCCCTTTTTGTTGTTACAGCTTCATGACAAGATGTGTCATGTCTGGAAGGACTTTTCAAAGCCTAGCTCCTGGAGCCCTCTGATTGCAGAAGGATCTCAGCAGTCTTGTTCACTTGGGTCAGTTCCCAAACTTCCTGGCTCCAGAGCAGAGCTTGAAAATGGATTTTAAAAGACAAACAGAACCACCTTCATTTTATTTTGGCAGTTTCAAAACTTACCCGAGTACGATTTTGAGCCTGGCTGCAGAAGGAGTATTTGCATCTGGCAGACACGTGCTGAAGGGCCCAGCTCCTGACCAAGCCCAGGAACACAAGCACCGTCAGCAAACCAACGTCACGACTCTGTCCCCTGGCTGCACAGCACCACGTCACCCCCGCCGTGGGCCACGCAGGATGAGCCCTGCACCTCCATCATTCAAAGGGCTTAAAGCAAGGCTTCCAACTCACTGCACACCCCGAGCGTGAGGGGCAAGTGGGCAATGCCCTCTGTGCCAGCTCTACATGGCATACCGAGTATTTGTACCAGGGTTCAAGACAAGCAACTGGTTTTTGTTGTTTTGGTTTTGTTTTGTTTTGTTTTTTTTTTCCCACAACATTTCATCATAGTTTCACTAGCCTTGGAAAAACAACAGCACGTTCCCTCTGTCTGAGCTGTCAGGAGCCTGGCCTCTAGCTTTTGTTTGACCTTTTCTTCCATCTTAACAACCTTCATAATTATAAGACTCCGAGACAGCAGCAATGAACTCAGATTTCTCAGAACTACTCAGGATACTTCAGATTGCTCGAACAAAGAACTGGCACTCCTGACAGAACTGTATGTGAATGCAGAACCCCACACACGTGCACAGAGCCTCTGCACAGCCTGAGTCATTGCTATTTGTGCATAAACGTGCCTGGACATGCACGGATCTGCAGGGCCTGTTTGGGGACACGTGCCAGACACAAGAGTCTTGAATTTATTCCTTCATTTTCTCTCACACCCTGTTCCCAAACTGCCTTCTGAAGACAAAAAGGCAGCAAACAACTGCACGCCACAAATTCAGAGGTGTTCATACACTGAACAGGTCAACCACAGAATGTCACACAAGCAGGGTGACACATCAGAAGACCTCCTGAGAGACTCTCCTGACTGTCATCTCCCCTGGGAATGACCACGGAAGGAACACAGAAGCCAAGGGAGATGACTTGTCTGTGGCTCCTGACTACTCGATGACAGAGGCAGCAAGAGTCTACCACTCTTACAGCTCCTGGATTCACCAGTCTCCACCCTTCGGGCTCCAGGGGATAGCTGAAGTTTCTGTGGTGAACAAAGTACTAAGAAATGAACAGAGGACATACAGGTTTTGTTATTCCTGGCTGCCGGTTGGGACCTTTTGTTATATAAAATAATAATTTTAAAAATCGGTATTTGTGGTCCATGTGTCTGGTTGGCATTTGTTCTGGATGTTTGTTCAGCTCTTTTTGTACCAGTACTTTCTTCAACGCTGACAATGAAGCTCACATCAAACTGTCACAGAATGGCCTTGGTAACTACTGCAGCTAGAGAGGGGCAGCTAAGCACCGACTCTGAAGAGCAGCCTCATTTCAAGGAATCCCAGGTGTTAAAGCACAACTGCTGGAGTACAAATACCTCCAGCACAGGGCATGAGGACAAGCTGACTCACAAAGCAACCTCAGATCAAGATCAAGGTGCTTTTCCAAGCCACTAACAAGCAAAATCGTTATGACATGAGAAGAGGGAAGCCAGCTCTGCACGCTGCCATCATCCACTGCTGCCTTTCCTCTAGAGAGAGCTGGCTGCCGAGAGCTAAAGGCAGATGTCCCAGAGGATTGAACCTGGGATGGGAATACTCAGGCCACAGAGGCAGAGGTCAAACCTCTATGTCTGTCACCAGGCCAGGGGCTCCAGCTGACCCACAGGACACGTGGATGTGCACTCCTGTGAGGTGGCTCTGTTCTGGCAGGGTGCTGGGGCACGAGGCCAACTCCCTTGCAGTGAGCTGCCCGAGGTGCAAGGTAACCAGGCTGCTATGCACGGCACTGGAAACAAAGCTGCAAGCCTGCTGGCTGCCTCAACAGCACAGCAGCCAACTCAAAGCAACCACTTCCAGAGCAGAGGAGGTGCGGGTGCCACCCAATGCTCTGAAGGACTCGTGCTCTCCACAGGAGGTACAACGGTGTCGTCAGGCTGCCGCACGCCCTCGCCAGGGCCAGAACACCCTGTTTCCCTGACACAGACCACAGCTTTGTCCTGGGAATTGATGTGGACTCCTACAGAGCTCTGAGTGCACAGAGAACTGACTCAGCTTCCACGGTTGGGTTCAGCACATGAAAGCAAAGGGTTACTGTCAGATTTCCCCCCATGCACCCAGAGCAGAGCTGCTCTGCTGCAGAGGTGCCAAGGAGCAGACCAGGTCACAGAGTGTCACCCTCTCACCACCAATGTGTATCAGATCACAGAAGGCAGTGCTCAGTGCCCTCAACACAAGCTGGCTCAAACCCCTGGCATTTCCCAGCCAGTCCCTTTTTCAAGTCCTCAACAATGATGGATAGAAATCCAGAAATTTTATTCAAGATAGACCCAAGACAAAGCAGATGAACAAGTAGAAGTTGTTAATGGAAAAATAAATCTCAGAAACACAAGAAAGGGGAAAACACACATCAAGGAAAGCAGAGTCTTCAGCAAGGGGTGGCAGATCAAGACCTAAGCAAGCCACTTGCCATGAAACTGGAGCCTGGGTGCCTTTTATAAACAGCCACATTCCTGACTCCGCCTTTTCACTGTTTTTTTGGAACCGTTCCACTTATATAAAGTTTTGAGGCCTTAAAAATGGAGCCATTGTCACCGGCGATGTTTTCCATCAGCCCTCTCCAACTGCACTGTAACAATCACTTCCTGCTCCTGTTGTGTAATTACTCGATGAAAACAAGACGTATTTACTTTCTCCAAGTGAGCAGTTCCAGCCCTGACCTAAAACAACTGCAGGGGCTGCCAGGCCTCCTCCTCCTCCTCCCTCCCCTCCTCCTGACTGAGCTCTGCAGACCAGTCAGCTGAGAGAGCAAAAGGGCAGAGGAAAGTACACAGAAACAAGGAGCACTTGCAGTTGGCAGCACCAGACTCCTCACCCCCCTCTTTCTCTCCTGGGCTATTTTAATCCTGCTTTCTTTCAACTACCCCAAGCCTCGGATTTTGTTTTCCTTCAGGCTCCTATAAAGTCTGAACAATCTGCAGAGGCAAACCAGACTCCTCCTGACCATAATAAGCCTATTCTTACCAGTTCAACAGTACGTAGTTACCAAGGGTTTGGTTTAGGACTTTACTGCTTCTAATACATAGCTTATGGTGAACACAGACCAGCAGCGTTCCAAACAAGTATCCCAGGGCACCCAGGCTTCACTTTATTCCTGTTTGTGCACGTTCACTTGGCTCCCTCGCTGTGGCAGGAGAAGGCTGGGGAAGCATTCAAGGCCAGAAGGATTGTGCCAATTACCAAATATTTACAGTTTCCAAGAGAGCAGTGCTGGATCAGCAGTTCAGTAGGAAACAGCTCCAATTTTAAAACTCACGTAAGAAACACCGTCACCTGTGTTTGGACAGTATCTGACCCAAAATAAGGCCTTATTTGGCAAGAATACACTGATTTCAGTATTATTCAGGCAGTGAAGCTCATGCAATAGGCCCCCTTGGGATGTAACCTGCCAGAAACAGGGACCTCTCCCAGTGCAGCCAGCAAGGGGCAGGAGAAACAGCAGCTGATGTTTCAGCTGATTTCACTGTCAGGTCTGGCAAGCAAAGCTGGTACCTTCTATGGCAGCCTCCTTGTCATCTGAGTTTTGCCACAAGGTACCTTTAACAAAGGGATGGGTATGAAGCGAGCATTAACTCTTCTCCGCCTCAAGAACAATTACAGAGGGTGTATCGAGTTTCTGGAACAAAACTGCTCTAATGCTAACAAGATAGGGATCACGGGATGTAATTTTTGAAGAGGTCATTGTGCTCTGCCTGTCAAAAGCATAAAGACTGGACCCAGGGCAAGAGTGAAACACGAGTATTTGCCTCTTGACTATTACCCTTGCCCTGCAGATTTCAGAGCCCCTCG
>NW_008629198.1:52133-52457 GCF_000691845.1 Merops nubicus
GCAGCCACTCCCGCACCCCAGTCAGCGCGGCTCCTCGGGTGGGTACCCAGGGCGGGAGGCAGGAGGGCGATGCCTCAGCAGACACCGCACACGGGTTTCCTGCGCTCAGCTGCAGCAGCTGCTTTCCCAGCAGAGCTCGGCTCGGACAAGTGTGTTATTATTCCGTACTTCCCACCGACCCAGGAGGTTGCTGGCGGCTAGCGGCGGAGGGGCAGCAGCCGGGGGGGATGCGGGGGGCAGCTGGAAGTACAACGCCATTCCCCCCGGCGAGAGGCGGCGCCCAGAGCAGGCGCAGGACTCCCGCACACGGCCGGAGAGGCTCCC
>NW_008629199.1:0-10996 GCF_000691845.1 Merops nubicus
GGTTGGACTTGATGATCCTAAAAGTCTCTTCAAACCTAAAGGATCCTGTGATTCTATGAAGCACACAGCAGGTAAGGGTTGTGATGTGTGGGGTGGATGATGGAGTTTTGTCTCAACTAGTTTTCTAGCATTGTAACTTCTGGAATTAGTCTGTAGCATTTCAAGTATTTCTGGATTGTATTGGAGGCCTTTGGGTGCCATGGTGTGGACTGACAAAATGTTTTCAAAACCTTCTATGTTCTTGTTGGGAACTGTAGCATCTAGTTTGGAGTAGCCTTATTTTGTATCACAAGCTGTATGGGCTTAGATGTCTTTTGAGATGGTACATCAAGGTAGAGTAAAGCCAAACTTGCCTATTCGGCTGGAGAAATTTAATTTCCCTGTATTGTTTTGGGGGTTTGTGTGAGAATATGCTATAACAGAGTTTTGTGCTAGAAGCTGGATTGTTAACTCTGTTTTAGGAAATACTCTGCATGTAGGATGAGGTGAAAATACAGCACTGAGGGGAGTAAATTTATTGTTATATCTCCACATTGGTTACTAAATAAGAGCTGCTGTGGTAACTTCATGGACTAATAGTGTCTGAGGAAAACTTAAACTCAGGCCAGTGCTCCTTGCACACTGGAATGCTGCTTTCTTGCATCAGCCACTGTTCTTAATTTACATGTAATTAGCTGAAACAGATTCTTAAGATTAAGAAGAAAACAAGCAATGAAATCTCTTGCTTAAAAGTTAGTTTTCCCTCAGCTGAAACTTCTGTTTGAGAACTGAAGTCAGAGAGAGTAATTCATGCTGTTTGTAGTGGCTCCACTGTGCTATGGAGTAGAGTCCCTTGGGCAAGGTTTTCTTGCTTGGAGAGGGCAGAGTTGAGTTATTTGAGAAGAGCATCCTCCTTGGCTGTTAGGTGCTCCAGAAAGACAACTTTTAACAGCATTTTTGTGGCGCAGTGGGGACACCTCTTGGTTAGAATCGGTGTAAGCCTGATGAACCTACGGATTTGTTTATAAAACTCCTCTGCACGCCTGCTATTTGCAGAAAGCAGGTAAAGGTCAGTTGTACCATCAACTTTTCCTGGCTCAATACAGGTACTTGCCACACACCATTTCAGGTAATTAGATTTTCAAGTCCCTTCTGCAGCTGTACCTTCTTTTGATGCAGTTCTGATTCTTTCCATCAAAAAGCTTGGATTTGATATCATTAGATGGCAGCACATGCCAGCATAAAATTAGTTTGTTCCCCACAGCTCAGCACCTAAAACTAGGGACATGAATCAAGAGAGGTTTCTTTAGGTCCAAATGATCATGTGAAGAATACATTTGTAGTCTTTACAGAGGAGCTATAAGAAAATTTCTTTTTTGTTATAATTGTTATACGTCTTCAAAGGTCATGCTGAAGCTGCCATTACAGTGTTAGAGTTCAGTGAGACTACAACAGATGTTTGAAATAGTGGGAAGTAAGGTGTGATATAAGGAAAGATGATGATCCACAACATATCCTATTGGAAAGAGAATTGAGAGGCATTGCTAGCATATTCAGATTTTACCTTGAACAGTTGTAGTGTACTCATGGAAAAGAATATTTCACGTTATTTTCTTTGGAGCAGAATTAAATTGAGGTTTCCATGTGACACAGAGAAAACAAAGAAGATAAGTGTGTCACACTTTGTGTTGAACAGACATATCAAGCAAGGAGTAGTTTATATGGATTTTCTTCGAGTTGTCATATTCCTAAATGTAATAAGTGTTGCTTCAGACCTTTAGGGAGACTTGTAGAACACTCTTCTGAATCAGTGGATCTGAAATGAACCATGTTTCAGTTAAAAACAAAACCAACAACAACAAAACAAAGAAACCAACCACAAAACTACCCTGAACAACCAGTTTACCCCATAACACCAGTTTTATTTTGAGGTCAGTCTTTCACATAAGTTAGATATATGGATCTGTTGCTCAGGCCTAGTCACTTGAACTTTGGAAGTCAAATTCAAGCTTGACTTCTTTAGTCCTCACATTGTTCTTGCTCTGTCTGAATCCTGTCAAATATTTCTGAAGAAATCTTGGGACCTACAGTCAATACAACTAAAATGTCTCCCGTGAGAGCTAGTCCTCAACAATGACTATGGTTTCTAGATGCTCTACTGAGTTTCTGGGATTTGGAGAATTAGTAGTTGAAGCAAACTTCCTATTAAATTATAAGAAAACATAATTAGTACCTGTAGATGCAGTTTTGTATGCAGATGTAAGATGATGGGATGTACTTGATAAGCAGGTGGTAAAGGCAAATGTGAACAAAGTGCACGTGTGTGTTTAATTGTCTGCATATAACGCAAAGCCTTCAGTATCTCTACAGACCTGAAAAGTAGCTGTTTGAGAGGAAAAAAGCCACCTGAGATTGGGCAGGATTTGCTAGAAGAAAAGTCAAAAGTGGAAGAATTCACACTGAAGCTCTAAGTGAAAAACCATAAAAGTCAGTGGGAGGTTTCTCACTAAAGCAACTGTGCAATTGGACCTTTGGTGGTCTATCAAGGTCCTTCAGCTTTAACTAATGAGAGTTCTTTGAAACTGCTGATTAAAAAACTGTTTGGACCCTCGAGGTTTGCATTAAGGATTCTGTGATTCTTCAAAGTATTTGTGTTGTTGAGTTTCTGCCAGTATCAGTTAAAACTGTTCTGCTTTCTCAATCCTACCTTCCCCCAAACCTCGGTAATTCTTCCAAGTTCAATCTTGGACTGGAGCCCTGGGAACCTGCAAGTAATTTGATTTGTTTTGCTAGGATTTTTCTTTCAGACATAAATAAATGTGTTCCATACATATTTCCCCCAACAAGGTAACTATGGCGCAGTTCTGGATCAAGAGCCTGATTTGCAATCATAAGGAGACCTTCCTTCCATTACTGCTAATAAACAACTGTAAAAGATGGTGACTATTTAAAGCTCCATATTTACCCTGCCTTTCTCCTGACAAGCCTGCACATCAATTCTGACATGCAGACTGACAGCTTCGTGGCATTTTGGAATGTTCCAGCTGCACTGTGTAGTACTATTTATTTTAGACCCCCCATTCCCACAGCAGCCACTGACTCACAAGAAAAAGCTAAGAGCAATATTTGGCATTTGTTTCCTGTGCAGCACAATTTGCCTGGTTCATTAACCTTCTTTATGTCGATGTAAATTCTGAGTCTGATGTGGTTATTTTTGGGGCACATGTCAAAACTCGATTTGTCTGTCCGAGCAACATTTGCTTCTGAAAATGTTTAAAAATTGCTTGGGCAATTTTCTCTTTTTAAAGCGAATTTTGCACTATATGTAAGCTATGTTTATGTTGGTCGTTTGAATCTCTAGCACTATTAAATAAGCATAAGAAGAGCAGGAGCTAAAGGAGAGTGTATAAAGCAGCAGCTGTGGAACATGGTCCTGTACCTTGTTTACCAGAAGTAGTTTTGCTGCTTATACAACACAGAATTACTGTGGATTGATGGAGGCTGGACATCAACCACCTAACTAAAAGGAGGTTGTAGTAGGTCTGGTGTTGGTCTGTTCTCCCAAATTATTGATGATAGGATGAGAGGAAATGGCTTCGAATTATGTCAAAGGAGGTTTTGATTTGATGTTAGGAAGAATTTCTTCACTGAGAGAGTGGTTAGGCACTGGAACGGGTTACCCAGGGAGGGGTTGGAGTCACCACCCCTGGAGGGGTTCAAAAAACAAGCAGATGTAGCACTTGAGGCTATGGTCTAGTGGTCAGGGAGATGTTGGGATGAAGGTTGGACTTGATGATCCTGGAGGTCCTTTCCTACCATAGTGATTCTGTGATCAATTCTGCTGCCCCTTATAAATGGACTGGAATGGTTGTGGACATGTGAGCAGATATAAAAAAAGGGAGAGGTGTATATTTTTCTAATCATATGAGAAAAAGCTCTAGTATACCTATACTGTGACACGAAATACAGCAACAACTCAATGAAGCCCCCAGTTCTGCTACAGATTCCTTCTGTGGTGCTGGTATACACTTTTCTTTGAGTGCTTTTCCTGCTCCAGTGAGAAAATATGCAGAAGAAACTCTTAATGGTGGTGAAACAGCTGCATGCTGGGCTAGTGGTCATGTAGAGGTCTGCTCGTTAGTGGTCTAGAACAAAAGCTTGGTTTGCATTTGGTTTGTGAAATTTTGGGAAGAATGAAGTTATTGGTCTACAGTTAGGGTCTGTTTGCAACTATCTCCCATCACATGAGTAATCAGATGTTATGAATTAAATGTACGCTGAGAAGAATGAGATGTGAACATTTATGAATAAGTCAGGAATAGTAAATTAACTGAGCAACCATCAGCAATGAACGTGTTCATTGAAACTAGCCTGGCTTGGTAAAGGGTTAAAAAGCTTAACTTTTGTCTTCTAAAGCTGTCTTTCCAGTTCCTCTCCTCTGTTAGTTATGTTCACCAGAAGAAAGGAAACGCTGCACTCTAGGACTGCTGTAAAACTGTCAGCACTGAGACCTTACTCTCTGCTGGGTGACCAGGCCCAAAGAGTGGTGGTGAATGGAGTTAAACCCAGATGGCAGCCAGACACAAGCAATGTTCCCCAAGGCTTGGTACTGGGGCCAGTTCTGTTTCATATCTGTATGACTGACCTGATTAGAGGTTGACACCAGTTTGGGCAGGAGTGTTGATCTGCTGGAGTGTAGGAGGCCCTACAGAGGGATCTGGCCAGGCTGGATTGATGGGCTAAGGCGAACTGGATGAGAGTCAACAAAGTTCAAGGACAGGTCTTGCATTTGGGTCACAACAACCCTGTGCAACATTCTAGGCTTGGGAAACAGTGGCTGGAAACTGCCCAGGAGAAGAGGACCTGGGGGTGCTGGTCAACAGCAGGCTGGAGATGAGCTGGTGTATGCCCAGTTGGCCAAGAAGGCCACCAGCATCGTAGCTTGGATCAGAACCAGCAGGACTAGGACAGGGATCATCCCCCTGTACTTGGTACTACTGAAGCTACACCTCAAAGTCTGGGTGCAGTTTTGGTCTCCTCACTATAAGAAGGACATTGCGGGCTGGAGTGTCGCCAGAGAAGGGCAACAAAGCTGGGGAAGGGTCTAGAGCACAATTATTGTTGAGGAACATCTGAGAGACTTGGGATTGTTGGGCCTTTGGAGCAAAGGAGGCTCATTGGAGACCTTCTGGGTCTCAACAACTCCCTGAAATGAGGTTGGAGCCAGGTGGGTGTTGGTGTCCCAAGGAGCAAGTGACAAGGCAAGAGGAAATGACCTCAAGTTGCCCCAGGGGAGGTTTAGGCTTGACATGAGGAACAATTTTTCCTGCCAGGGTTGTTCAGGCCTGTCCCAGGCTGCCCAGGGCAGTGGAGGAGTCCCCATCCCTGGAGGGGTTTCCAAGCTGTGGAGCTGTGGTGCTGAGGGACACGGGTCAGTGGGGACCTGGCAGTGCTGGGGCAATGGTTAGACTTGATGATCTTAAAGGTCTTTTCCAACCTAAACGATTGTCTGACAGTTCTCTCAGCCCCCAGTACATTTTCTACGATTTCCCCATGTTGTATCAAAAACAGTGTCAGGAAGGAGGGAGGAAGAGAGAGAAACAAATTGTCCTCTCTTGCTTTTACTTTTCAGGCTTTGTCTCACCAGTTGTTCTGTTACAAACTCTCTCTCCGCTCCAGTATCTTCTTTCTTGGAGAAGCTGATGCTCAAACTGTGCAGCTTGCCTCCTGCCTGACATACTCGTTTGGCCTAGGGCTCACCTCATATGAACACTTTTCCTCTCCTCCCCACAAAAGAAATTGCATTAAGGATTACAGACAAGCAATGACCTCATGCTCAGTAGCACCATACAGTTCATCAGATGTATCAGTCCTCTGCTATGGTAGACTGGGCCTCCAGCTGCTGCCAAGGTGCAATTGCATTTGTTTAATCTCATTTTCTATCATGACCTTAAAACTGCCCTCTTGCTCAAAGTATAGGATTCATTTTGGTTTCTCTAGCTGCCTGGCAAAAATGTTTTTAGAGCAATTGGCAACCCAGCTAGGAGGAAAATGTCCCCCGTAATCCTAGGAAGGATGTTGTTTCCTCTGACTGAGTACCTTCTCAATGGGAGAAGATCAGAAGAGCTGGCAATATGTGTAATATGAACATGACAGCACCTCTGCTAGTCTTGCATGCTGAGCTAGATACTCCTTCTGTCCTTTTCCTGTTGTTCTTTGATCCACCAATTTACACTGAGAGTCTGGACTTGGATAGAAGTGTGTTCTCCAGATCAATGCAAGTTTTGTTTCAAATAAAATATTTGCTAGGCAGAGCAAATATTGTGCTCTGTTCTGCTGTACAGAAGGATGTTTTAACTGTGATATAATGTTGAAAGTAAGAATTTTGGCATATCTATATACGCTAAACAATGAATATGTCTTAAACATAAGGACACAGAAGTACAGGCTGTAATACTGGAATGGCAGAACATACCCAAGTTGGTCCAGTGCCTCTTTTCTGACATGTGACTTCTACCCCAGATTTGACCTTTTCCTATTTTTCATGTGCCCTTTGTGGAGAAGGGCCAAGATACCTTTGAACTGTTTTTGTCTCCTTGTTGGGTTTTTGACCAGTAAAGCTTTAAAGTGGGCTTTCTCTACTGCTCAAAATGTGGTGGCTGCCTTCAACTGGTAAATATTAGCACGGCCTGCAATCACCACCAATTTTTATCCTGATGTTGAACCCTCCAAGTCTACCCCGACTTGTCCTCCTCAGTTTCTTTCTGCAGAGATTGGGGAAAAGATGTGTACAGGGATCAAATTTTGAGGTTCTAATGTCTTTTATGTTTGAATAGCTGGATTAGAAAGCTGTGCCAGAAGAGGAGATAATTAAATTAAATTAGGAGATTAAAACTCAGGTTTTAATTCTGTAGTTCCCAGCAGAGTATCTAGTTATTTCACAAACACACACATTAGGAATTTTATGAGATGGCTGTCTTATGGGCTTTGAAAACAACAAGCTGGGGTTTTCAGAAGTGGTACCAGATCGCAGCTCTTCAGAAGTTTCAGACATCCACAAATTCCATAACAAAGTGGAGTGTTCTGCTTTTCTCAGCACTAACAGTTATATATAACTAATGAGATATATTAAAAATCCATTTCCATAGCCTCCAGACTGAGTTGTCCGAAGTAGGATTCAGAGGATGCATTTTCTTCTAATGTCTGTTACTCACACGATCATAAAAATAAGTGTTTTTAGAGCTGGTAGTATACAAATAGACATTTATCTGCTATATGCTGCCACGAGCAAGAAACCTTACTGTGCCACTGGATGTCGCTCTAACAAAGCTCAAAGCACTTTGGCAGTACAGCTGTTACTCTTCCATTATGAAACAGTGTATAGCCTATTAAACTCTGGATTCTTCAACCAAAGGAGGGCAAAATAATACAGAAGTTGACATCTTAGCTATCCCATGAAGAAGCCATTGACACCTCAAGTGTTACACTGGGGAAAAAAACAACTAGCTTTTTTTTTAAGTAAATTATCAGGGATGATAAGTCAACATTCAATCTACATCTTAAATTTTTCATGATTTCTTTTCTAGAACCTTACTTTGTTGCATGGGTTGGTTTTGCCTAAGAAGCAACACAAGGGTCGACCCTATTTTTCTGTCCTGTCTCCATATGTTTGAGAATGTTAGTGGAGAGCATGGAAGCCAGCTGTTCAAGTCTATTTAAAAGTCAATAGAATCTAACTCACTCAATTTTCCTTTTCCAATAGTGACAAGAAGTTGCAGGTCAGTAATCTGGCAGAGGATAATTCAGCTCAGGGACCAAGAATGCTGACAGTTTGAGCTTCAGCTATAAAATGTCTCAGTAGAGGAGGGACTCATCTGAGGATATAACAATGAGTAACAGGGTTAAGTTGCTGCATGGAGAACTGGAGTCACTAATAAGCAAAAGATGTAAACTGAGGCTGGTGTTCTTAACAGAGACAGAAAGGCATCCTCCTGAGAAGCTAGGAAGGGTAGAGAGGCGGTAAAGTACACCAGAGGATCTCCACTTCTAAGACAGAGAATAACTTAAATGATATGTTTTAAATGATCCAGGTACAGCTGATCCTTTCTTGAGGCATAGTGACATCTTGATCTCTGCTGAACACATTTGTTATGGTTCTACCACCCCTCACATTCTGGCTATCCTTCAGAAAACGCTGCCCATGCTCACTTTCACACGGATTGGACTAGTTCTCCCCACCTCTTCCATCTTAGCAGGGGCGAAGGAGCATCTTCCACCACCCTTTTACCCTTGGTATGAAGAGAGTCCTGAAATGTTCACACAGAGGTTGCAACCACTGCTTAAAATAGACTTACTGGTTTCCCCTAAAATATATCTAGTACCGAATACAAATACTAGAAAATCTGGAAAATGCTACTAAAATATGTACTTGCTATAGAGAACTGGA
This sequence comes from Merops nubicus, assembly GCF_000691845.1. Taxonomy (NCBI): domain Eukaryota; kingdom Metazoa; phylum Chordata; class Aves; order Coraciiformes; family Meropidae; genus Merops; species Merops nubicus. The sequence continues at coordinate 8,426 of NW_008629199.1, forward strand.
TGATTTCCATGTGTCATGCACTGGATCAGAATGTCAGGGCACTGTACAAAATTTTAATTACATAATTAGTTGACTGAGTCATTCCACTTCTTCAACTTTAAGGAATTTTTTTTTTTTTTTTTTTTTTGGCATGTGGCAAACTAATTCTTGGTATAGCTTTATCTGGGTTGTTGTTCCTCATGAATTTTGATACCAGCAGAAGTCTCAGAGGGACCATCCTAGAAACTGCAGTTTTTGAAGTGGCGATACAAAATGAGGTCACGGTGAGATTTGCTTTAGTGATGTAAGCTAGCTGCACGTGTACTGTCAAAGAGCAACAGGACAATGCTTTATTGTCATTAATGATCAATTAATGTTGACTTGGTGACTACAGTGGAAAAGCTCTGAATTCCATTACACAGCTCATCCTTTGAAATCAATGAATGTTTCCCTGATGGTACATAAATAGCTCAACCCGTTCAGTAAGTGTCAGGAAGGGGCCTTCATCTTCCCCATGTGCCTCTTTATCATCATTTAATGGGCATAAAAATAGTTCTTAGACATTTCCAGGTTTCCAGAAACCTCATTAATACAAAATGCAAGACACAGACCTCTCTCCACAGGTAAACCCTTCAACTCATGTCCCTCTCCATTACATGGGTGATGGCTGCCATCAAAGTTGGGACTTGTAGGCTATTCTGAAAATATTCCCCCTGAGATCTACTATTTCTCATTGCTTCTCATTATTTCTCATGGGCATGACATGCCCCTTAAAGAAGCTATCTGGACTGTGTAAGGTAGTATCTACAAACACACCATTTACACCCATTTAGGAGGACTGGATATGTTTGACTCAGTTTCAGATTTAGGTTTGTGAGTGAATGTGATGAAGGAATGCTGAGAACAGAGAAATGTGCTTTTATAACCTTCTGTGGCATCACTTCCTGCCCCAGAAGGGGAGAGATTCAACTATTTAGCCTGGAAAGAACGAAAGGCTGCTGGGAAGCCTCCTCTGAAAGGAGTAAAATATCAGTGGTGCTTTTTTGGTGTTCTATGATACTCTTCCAAACACTGAACTGGTGGGGAGTTGAGGGGGGTGGTGGTAAGTACAAGTTCTTGTGAGGCAGTAGTGACACAGTGCATGCCTTTTTTGCAGTGGATCCTTGGTTCTTTCAGCATCACAGAGGTGTCCTGTTTTATTAACTGAATAATGTTGGCCCCATTTAGTCATAAATGTATTAATAATGCCTTGCTTCACTTTGGCAGCTTCATCCCTGGGGCATGACAAAGGTTCTTTTCTTGCACTTCACCATCGTTTGCTTAAAGCAGTAATAAAAATAATTTGCAACAGGTAATTGTGGTCTATTTTGAGGTATTTTGGCTACTTTCCTGATTAGAAACTTGATTATATTGGCTGATGGTTGATGTGTTTAACTGCAAGTGTTACAAAACGTATCTGGCTCAAACTAAAGGTCATTCAGGTCAGTACCAAGTTGCCTGCCTGAAGCAGTAATGAAAGTCCTCACTAGTGGTCCTTTCAGAAAGGGATCAAGTGCTTGATTATGTCATTCTTGCCATGCAAAAGTTTAAAGGGTATGGGTTTTTCATTGTGGGACATAGTTCTGGGTGAAGTCTTAATGATACCAGAGAGTTAGGCTCCTCAGGTCTAGTCTGTGCATATGATACTATCTGCTACATCCATTAGGCTGGAAAATTGCTTCCTTTCTAGTGTAGATACAAACCTTGGTTCTACAGAACAAAAAAAAAAAAAAAAAAAAAAAAAAAAGGAGGTCTATGCTAATGTCCAACCTTACTTGTTCCTTGAAAAAGTATTTGCTAGTTCACAAGACATTTTTTCCTCATGTGACTTCTCCAGCTCACATTGACTCCAGAAAGCCTTATTGAAAGGGCTTTAGGCAACTGAATGGGATTGTCATTGATCTTTTCCCAGACAAAGTAGCTCAGCTGTGAGTTTTGGGGTGTGCATTGTACTAGCCAAGATTTTTCTGTAGCCACTTGTATCTGCTTGGTATTGACACCAGAGCCCTGGGCCCTTGGTAGCTTAAGCTACCTCAGCTCTAACTAAACAGGTTTATAGCATACATATAAACAGCCCCTGGGCTGGGATTACAAACAAAGCCAGGAAGGAATCAAGGCTCCTACCAAGATAAGCCTGCTTTCTGCTGTAAGCAGTGACTTTGCCCTCTCTGCTAGCAATACCTGTCTTCATGCATATATGTATTTTTATAACTCTCATTAATCCAGATGAATGAATCTCTTAAAAAGAAATTTTGGAGCGTGAATAGTCTAGCAAGTCTTTCCATGAAAAGTTTCTGGTGATTTCATGAAAATCTTAAGAGATTTCATTAAAATCTTCCTGCTTAATCTAACAGAGTTCTTAAAGCAAAATGGTGAGATGGTGCTTCTTGGCTAAGTATCTGTGTTGGGTTGTGCAACGATTGCAGGTGACAGCTTTCCTGAATGCAGGCGGAATGACAGCCTGCTGTAGTTAAAAGGCTATCAGTTTATGGACCAAATTTAACCTCATGTGGACTGAGATTATGATAACTATTTGTTACGTGAAAGGGAAGG
>NW_008629200.1:0-786 GCF_000691845.1 Merops nubicus
AGGCTTTGCTCAGGTCCAGGTAAATCATCTTTAAGAACACAGGGTAGGGAGAAGATGCCTTCTGACTTCTAAATAGAAATGCTGCAGAATTAATATTTTTTAAGGTTAAAACCAGCGAGAAGCTAGATTAAAAGACATTTTTGTTTTACCTGATACACCATCTGAAACACATTGGACAACTTTTTCTTTGAAAATATCAGAGGCTTGAAGTATAACAGAAGTGACATTCCTAATCTCCAGAGGAACAGGAAATAAGATAAGCCTGTCCTTTCCAGCTGCTGGGTAAGTAGAGAGCTTTCAAAAACAAAGCTGTCTAGAACTATAGTATAGATAAAAATAAGTCACCTCAAAACACCTGATCCTCCTGAAGCTGACTGCTAGGCCATTTACAGCACTTTAAATTCTCTGGTGCCACGTACAAGTAGGATTGGCCCAGCATCCCTGCTGATCCCCAGGCAGAGAACCCCTGTGAAGGTCCTCCTGCAGCTTTGGAAGCAGCTGTTGCTGCTGCTGCAACCCCCAGCACAGCAAGGTGGGCTGCAAGTCTGAACCGCAGGCCTGGGGGTGCCGTCCAAATTTCTTTGAGGCTCTGGGTGATCTGCACTGAACTGCTTCTTCACACAGCCATGAAGATGTGGGGTTCCTGTTCACTGCCTGCCTCTCCTTCCCTCATGCAAATTTTTCAAAAATTTGTGGCTTAACTGACTCCTGAGGATACCTACCATGGGTGGGAGTTTACAACCCATCATCATCTTTCTTCCCCCCCCCCCCCTCTTAATTTCCCTA
>NW_008629200.1:817-1323 GCF_000691845.1 Merops nubicus
ATAATTACCTCCAAATTACAGGTTGCATGATAAAGATTTGCTGTTATTACTAGATAAGCAGAGAACTAAAGTCATAGGAAAGAAGTTTAGAGAGAAAATCTGCTATCTGAAATTTCAGATCATCAGCTTATGCAGAAACACTACAGCAACAGAGCACTACAATACTGAAGAAGATAGCAAGAGCCTTCCAAAGGCGTTTGTTAGAATATAAGCCCTTAAACTACAATTGTAAAGGCACCTTCTTCTGAGCCCAAAGGCAGGGATGTCATCCTGACTACACATGGCTGTAGCACACTTACAGTGGGACCATTATGTTTGTCTTAACTTGTGCCAGACAATGGCTATTTGGGAATTTAAGGAAGCAAGATTCCTAAACGAAGAACTGACAAAAACACCATTTCTGATGTTACCTAAATTTCCTTAATGGCATCTTATAACATAATGCCTTTCAGCAGCTTAATTGGCTTGATATTTAATAAGTTAATGTCATGGTTACAGGGGCTGGG
>NW_008629201.1:0-4381 GCF_000691845.1 Merops nubicus
CCCAAAACCAAAACTGAACCAAGAAGATCAAATTATTGATACGCGAAGTTTGTAAAGACAAAAAGAACCAAACAAGAAGAACATGAGGATTTGAATGAAATTAAACAAAACCAGATACCTACCCCAAGAAGTTTGGATAGCCTAAACTTTTGAACTTTAGGAACTAGTACTCATGCTTAATGAACTTATACAGTATAACTTCTCCTCCCAGGGGAGGCATTTGCAACGCAAAAGGCTGAAATCATAGCCCTTAATCCCTGGAAAGGGCCCAAGGAAAGGCCATGAATATTTGGAATGATTCTAAATACGCCTATGAATTTGTACACGCCCACAGGGCAATATGGAAGGAGAGAGGACTGTTAAATTCCCAGGGAAAGACCATGAAGCACGCAGAAAGTGAGCACAGAACTGGAAAGAGGAAATGAGCTGGCGGACAGAGAGGCAAAACAAGCAGCTAAAGAGACAATAAAGGTAGAGGGTGCACTAATCCCTGATGGACGAATATCTTTAGAAGGTAAGCCAGAATATACGAAAGAGGACCGTAAACTAATCACAGACCTAGAAGGATCATATAATGAAGATGGGTGGGCTATAACCCAGCAAGGGAAAATAGTAATTCCTTCTTATATGATATGGTCAGTGATCCGAGAGGAGCATAGAAAAGGACATTGGGGGGCAGAAGCATTATATAAAAACCTCACTAAAGACATAATAGCCCGAAACCTGTACACTACTGTTAGACAGGTAACTCAACAATGTGACCTTTGCCTCCAAACTAACCCTAAAATTGTTAAGGGACCAAAATTGGGAAAGATTGGGAAAGGGAATGGTCCGGGACAACATTGGCAAATTGATTTCTCGGAACTCCCTAGAAAAGGGGGGTATAGATATTTGCTGGTATTAACTGATACCTTTTCAGGTTGGCCAGAAGCCTTCCCGTGCAGGACAGCCAAAGCTCGGGAAGTAACTAAGATCCTACTGCAAGAGTTCCAGCAGTGATATCCTCGGACAGAGGATAACATTTCATTTCTGTCATAGTTACAGGGGCTAGGACCGGTTTATCATTATGTGGGTAGAACCAAAAACTGTATTCTATACCCTCTATGTCATTGCTCATGGGCTGTTTACAAAATCATTGGGAGCACAGACCTCACACCTCAGGCTATAACAGATAAGGAAAGAGATCCAGGGAGATGTTAACACCTTCCCATCCAGCAGGAGGAGTCCTCCCTCTTAATGGGCCCATCCATGCCTTGCCCCATGACTCATACAGAACTCTCCCCCAGGAGCTATTTCTGTTTAATGGACAATCAAGGACCCACTGCATGACTCATAGAATGACATCAATCCATTGTGAGATGCTCTGCCCAGGGGGAGGAGCCAAGTGCTCCCACCTGGATATAAACTGGGGTTCAGGACAGCACAGGGGGGCCTTACCCACTGGATTTCCAGAGGACAAGAGCTACCAGATCTTTTTTACGGGATCACTGCTTCAACAAGACCACTTCATCTGGACTGCTACCACCACCCTGAGTGTCAGGTTGTATTCTGACTCTGTCTGTGGTTTTTCTTTGTACTTTTGCATTTCTTTTATTTTTTCCTATTAAATTGTATTTCTGACTTGGAGTGTCTAACTGGTTTGCTTTCAAACCATTACAATTTCTAAGGTGGTACAACAGGTTAGCCACCATCTAGGAATAGATTGACAATTACACACTCCATATCGGCCTCAATCAAGTGGCCAAGTGGAGAAAATTAATCACTTGATTAAGCAACAAATTGTCAAATTAGGACAAGAAACTAATCTGGCTTGGCCTCAATCTCTACCTCTAGCTATTTTACGAATACGAACCAAACCCAGAACAAAAGAAGGGCTAAGTCCATTTGAAATTTTATATGGACGACCCTATAGGATACAAAAGGAGGTGTCTTCACAAATTGGTGAGGAATTGATGACTTCCTATATGGTGGCATTAGGCAAACAACTAAGCAAAATTGAGAAACGTGATTGGGACCAGAAGTAGGGGTTTAGATGGACATTTACACAATATACAACCTGGAGATTATGTATATGTCAAGTCTCTTGCAGAAAAAAACTTTGGAACCACAGTGGGAAGGACCATTCTGAGTGCTTCTCACCACTTTCACTGCGATCAAGATCAAGGAACAAAATGCTCAGATACACCACACCCGAGTCAAGAAAGCCCCTACAACCCTGAGGAAAATAGCCCCAGACAGTAAAGAACTGAAGCTGAAGCTTACCTGGGCAAAATGAGTATATTGCGTTCAGGAATGTTTACTAATTTGGCTTACAGAAACTTAACCAAGAAAGTTGTTCTGTTTGTAATTATAATTATAACCCAAGAGTCGAACAGTGCCTCTAGTCAGAACACTCCAGAGTGGCCATGGACCCAAGCTCATATTGAACATACTGCAAGAAAGGGAATATATTCTGATGGGAAAAACTTAAGTCTCACCACTGTGGTTATGCATGGAAATGAAGTCTACTCAAAGGATGATTGGAGCACAGATTTCCAGAGTTATTATCTCCACGGAAAGATGCCCCAACTCCAGGGAATGCTAGGTCAAAACATGTGTGGGATGCCGAGTAATTAATGGAACTTCCTACAAAAAGGCAAGTCAGATAACTATATTCAATGTAATGATAGATACAGGAAATAGAAAACTTTGCAGTACCTTAGACTGTTGGCACAATTTTACTTTAACACAACCTGTCTTTGTATTATGTCTTTGGACACAAGATAAAATGAGTTTATCATTTAAATTTAAGATAGATGCAGCCCGACCCCAAACCAAACTTGAACCTAACATTTATAAAGTTGGTCCTTATGTAGTAAGAAACACAGGACAACAGCAGGTGTTATTTAACCCAGAATGGTCTCTCAAAAGGGTCGAGCTACAGATGCAAGTTAATGTTTCTGAAATCAAACCATCATGCTCTCCCTTTCTACAAACCTCATATGAGGGGTGGACCACCTGGCTAAGAAAGAGAAAAAGTGTTTTTCAAAACCGAGCGATAAGAGATGTAAGAGCGTTAGGAAAAGGACTCGGGGTTCTAAATTCCATTGACTCAGAGATAATAATGAACAAATTAGTGGCCTCTACTGCAGATTTGTCAAAATTGCAACAGCCTCTACAATCCTCTCTACTGGTCTTGGGAGCCCACCAATGGCTAGTATCAAAGGTCCTACCCAAATGGGAAAGGACAAATATGGAAGATCATAAAATTATTGTAGAAACACCTGGTGGACTCCAAAGCAATAGCTCACTAGCCTTAAGCTATACTCAAGCCCAGCTGTGGATGCAGTCAGTAACCGCCTACATAATAAGAGAAGGGGAGGAGGGAATTTTACCCACTGAAATTCAGAAAATGGTTTGGGATAACGCCACAAACATTGAGAGAGAACTTCAGTCTTGGAGGAATATGATAAATTTCACCTATAATCCCACCACAGACAGTCACAGCTTTTGTGTTGACTATTTGTAATGCATCAGTAATTGTCATCCATCCTCTTGTGGTGCTCGGGCTCAATCACAATGGAACTTTATTGTATCCTTTTGAACATAGAACTTGGGTCCAAAAGGTGGGGAATAAGTGGCAGACAGTAGACCTAGAGTCCTGCATGGTATGAGAACAGCAGGGTTTCCTCTGTGAAAGTAACACGTTGACTACACAAGATATCTGTTTAGACACTGACCAGAGAATGTGTAACTTTGAAGTTCATCCAAATGCTGACTTAAAGACAGTGGTAATATATGCAGGAAAGGGTTGTACATGTTTATGAACTGCATGTAGTGCAATATCTGTAGGAGGTATAACAAAAAGAACCAAAACCAACTCAAATTTTTGTATTTGCAACTTCACTACCATCACAGGGTGTGATTTTAATTATTCAGCTCCTGTTACCTCCCACCAAATCTTAAAATCAAACTATACTCTAATTCGAGGATTGACACTTACACCTATAGGAATGAACATAAGTTTAATAAAGGAGTTGCTACAGCATCGGGACTTGTTGCAAATTTTGAAAGAAATTAAGAACAATGGACAAGAAACCTTCATTACTGTCCATCATGACGTAGATGGGATTAAGAAAATCTTGAAGAGAGTAGAGCGGGATGGAAACTATAGTTGGTGGGATACTCTTTTTGGATGGTCACCTTCCGCCACAGGGATTCTTAACATTTTGGTGCATCCCCTCATGATTCTATTAGCCATTATAATTCTTTTACTGCTGTTAATGCTATATATATGTGGGTTTGGCGCATGTTTAAGAAAATGACAGTCATATATGATGCTTTATACCATTCAGGAAAAATGTTTAAGTAAAAGTGTTGTGGTGAGCAAAGCCCGCCCTAG
>NW_008629202.1:0-3610 GCF_000691845.1 Merops nubicus
GCCCCCGCAGCCGTTTCCCGCCGAGGAAACGGGGAGAGTGGCGCGTGGCGGCATGGGGCCACGGCACCCCCTCCTACCTGGCACCGGAGCCAGCTGCGGGCAGGGCTGGGCTCTTGTGAGCCTGGAGCCAGGTCTCTATCGCCAGCCTGGGCTCGAGCGGCGCTGGAGCCTGTCCAAGGGCGGACAACGAAGCCGGTGAGGGGTCTAGAGAACAAGTCTTAGGAGGAGTGGCTGAGGGAACTGGGGTTGTCTAGCCTGGAGAAAAGGAGTCTGAGACCTTCTCGCTCTCTACAACTACCTGAAAGGAGGCTGTAGTGAGGTGGGTGTCGGTCTGTTCTCCTAAATAACAAGTGATAGGGTGAGAGGAAACAGCCTCATGTTGCACCAGGGGAGATTTAGTTTGGAAATTAGGAAAAATTTCTTCCCTGAAAGGGTTGTCAAGCACTGTAAGAGGCTGCCCAAGAAAGTGGTTGACTCACCATCCCTGGAGATACTTAAAAGATGTCTAAATGTGGTGCTTAGTGACGTGTTTTAGTAGTGGAGTTGGCAGTGCTACATAATGGTTGATCTCAATGATCTTAAAGGACTTTTCCAACCAAAACTATTCTATGTTTCCATTAATTACCTGCTGCTGGCCAGAAACACTGGGCTCTGGCTGGAATGAGGCTCCTGGAGAACTTGATGCTGTCTTGAACCAAAGCATCTTTGCAGCTTAATTTTGGAAGGTCATAATAACATGCATAGGAGCAGAAGTGCTACAAAACCAATTCTGGGGAGGCCAGATGCCCTTCCCTCCAGCAGGGAGCCAGCCAGCAGGCTTTGAAGTCTGAGCTGAAGGTCAGAGAGGGCTGACATGAAAGCTCTTGCTGTGCCTGCTCACCACCTCACCCACCCCTCGAGCTATTACCACAGCCCAGGGACCTTTGGTTCACCAAAGTCATTTGTACGTGTGGGCAATTATGCGTGTAATGCACAAACTGGTAGGGAGGCAAGTTAGACGGGACCATGTGTAGACAGCAGCAGTACAGGAGAAAGGAGTTTGTGTGAGTAGACTGAGTAAAATGATAAAAGCAGGATCTGGAGAAGGAGGAGAAAACATGAAAGCAAGCAGCTGTTCCCTATACAATGCCTGATCCTGCAGGCACATCCCATTCAAAGGCCACTCTGGCTCAGAGGCATTCTCAGGATGATGCTCTAAATGAACTACACCTTGAAGCATCGCAGGCCCTCTTGAGTTATGAGATGAGCATATTCTTTTGCATGATTTTGTAGATGATTCTACTTACACATTTTTCACTGAACAATTACTATGGTATCCATGGTTCTGTGGCAGTAGTCAGACCATAGGCTCACATCAAAACCCTGGGTGCTCCACAGGAAAGATTTACTGAATGAATTTTGTGTTCTCATGCCTCTCTGATCTCAGCAAATCTTTGTAGCTTTGTCAAAACTACATCACTAGTCTGAAGCCTGGTGACATTACTGAAATTAGAATGTAATTGCTAAAATATGTAAAAATATGTTGTGATTCATTACACTGTAATTTTCTTTGCTCATTTCCAGCTTCAGGATAGGTCTACTGCATGGGAATTTTATTTTACTTGATAGTGTGTAAAATTTTGATGTAGAAATGGGAGTATTCCTATGAGGAATAGTTAAGCTATATGTTAAAGAAGTTCCATATACATAAGTGTTTAAAAGACTACTTTAGCTATGTTTGATCATTTTGTTTGAGAAACAAGATGCTAAGACATTGCAGAAAAGGGCTTTCCTGGCACTGATCTGCCACCAACCTATTTAATGGGAGCTTCCCCCTTTGACAGAGGCAGAATGAGGCGCTGTCACAACCCTGCAAACCTAGATGCAGATGGGCTTCCTTGATTATGTGGACACCAATGAGACTGTTCCTTGTGTTTATTATCTGTTAACCTTTTCAAATCCAGGCAGCCAATTTTGTATTCTGCTAGATAGATTTTTTTTGAAAAAAATTTGTTCGGAAGAGAAATTCACAAGGGATTCCCTCAGTTGCCTGAAACAGAAAGTATGTCATGTCTATAAACTGCAGCTCCCTGTGGACAAAGTCCAGTCACATCTAAGACTCCAGGCATCACATACTCAAAGACTCAGACCCTTATCTGCCTGCCCTTACTACAAGCCCTGTGACTGAAGGCTGGGCACTGTTTCATGATCTGTAACAGGCTTCAAAGTTAAATGACCTGACAGAAGACAAAGAACAGAAAAAACAAGCCAGGTGCAGGGAGGACAGAACAATTTGGTGGCAAAGGGACAGAGGAGGAACAAGTCATGAAGCTTACACAGAGTCAATGACAGATTATATTGTCAAGGAGTTGGCAAAGCCTACCCAGAGATGGGCGCAAAGCCTTCATAGCTTCGCACTTCAAGCCTACGTGGCTTTGAACCTGAAGCTGTGGTCAAGCAGGAGGCTGCAACATCGGTGTTGTGGGAAGAGCTGCATTGTAACCAGCCCTGTCATTCCTGAGCTTTTACAACCTGATTTGTATTTTAGTATCTTCAAATTACTCTCTCTCTCTCACTGGTGGCATTTCATAGCTCTGTGTATAACGGAAACTTAATGCAGACAGACAGTTTTTTGGGCAAGACCCAGTTCCCACAGTTGGCCTTGTCACCTAACAGCCCTTCCTGAGCAGGTGTGGTCAGCCAGTGAGTGAGATATATGGTCTTTCATTACAGATCAGGAAACTCTCCTCTTTCCATCAGGAGTTTTCATACCAATTAATGCATCCCAAGACACAATGCCGAAAACATGACTGGTAGAAATTCCTGCTCCAAACTTAAGTCCTAATTCCTTGTAAGGGATTTAACTTTTAAGTGTTTCCCATAACTTTTGTTACATTATTAGGCCGTTTATGCAAATCTTCCAAGCAGGTTGCTAAACTGAGAATAAAGAAAGGCATTTCAGCAAGTGCATGTATGGGTACATTAGTCACGAAATGCAACAGGAGAAGGTGATTTCTTCTCTCCTCCTGCCCTGGACAAAAGTGTATCTCCCTTATCTCAAGTGGGTCAGTGCAACCTGGATGGCCTGGTGGTGAGAAGGCTGTTCATGCAGCACAGAGGTGGGAAAACAATCAGCTGCAGGAAAGATGTGAAGATTCTGAATGTAAGTCCAACCACTACACTGAATGCAAGGAGGGAGAATGTGACAGGAAGCAGCAGTAAGGAGAGAAACAGAAACAGCAGAAAATGTGCTGCTGGAGCATCAGGAATTCAGCTGCCACCACAACGGGCAGTGTGGGATGAGAGCCAGGGGCTAAGGCTCAGGCTCTGGTGCTTAGGCTGGTACAAGACGAGAACAGCTCTGGCAACTTTTCAGAAGGGACCTGGCTGAGGGGCAGAAAGTCCATTTTCACAGAGCAGCTCTGCAGGACACAACAGCAGGCAGCTGAACGCACCTGTGTGTACCTGGTTTCAAAATCCCATCCTCTTCCACGAAGGTTTAACTACTATGGCTTTCTTTAGATTATTTCTAAAATAACCTCTCACCCACACTGCGAGTCTGTTACCACCCATCATCAGTGCCCGGCTTCGCGCTCCGGGACGGGCCATAAACCCCCACGGGCAACAGTGA
>NW_008629203.1:0-34101 GCF_000691845.1 Merops nubicus
CTCCCTCCTCCATCCCTCCCTCCCTCCCTCCGTGCATGTGTGTGCTGCAACCGAAACCTGGCGTATTGATGCTCCTCGTTTATCAGACATATGCCCTTAAATTATGTAGACAGGGAGAAGCGATCTAAACACATGGTTTTGGTGGAAATCTAATCCTCCGGCAGCAGATGAGTTCCTCCCAGATAAACAAACCCACTCGCTCAGCCCCAGCCGGGCTCAGTGCTGTTTGGGTTTGGAGCGGCTGCATGTGATCGCTCCGTCCTCAACCTTTCTCCTGGAGCTGCTCCCCGTGGTGGGCAGGGACGCGGCTGGATTTGGGTGTAGGACCCGCAGGATTGGGCTTCGTGGAAAGGAGCAGCTGAAAAGTTCCACCCCCGGGTCTGCTCCGCTGGCTCCGCCGCCGGCGCTCAAGCCAAAGAGCTCGCTGGGAAGGCACCTGAATTTTCCCGGCTTCCCTCCTGCTGGGATGCGAGGTTTTGAGGAAAAAAAGAAGGGAATCCGAAGCTTTCTGTGCAGCAGGGGTGAGCTTTGACCCGGCACCCCCGGGACTGCCGGGGGATGCTCTAATTCCGGGGGAGGAAGGTCGGTGTCGGGGGAATTTTAGAGCCGAGGCTCTCGCAGCCTTCTAGGGACTTAGCTTGAGCCCTGCACAAATATTTGGGGAGGCAATAAAGCCTGTAACTTCTTTTCTTTATCTGTCCCCTCTTTCACCTGGGTTTTGGTTACAGAAGAGGTGAAATCCAGGAGCAGGGGATTGCTTTGCCTTCGCCGGCTCGGTGATTTTAATTACAGTGAGCTTAGGTGCTTTCTCCTCCTGGCTCAGCCACTGCCTTGAGGTCTTGGGGATGAGAGCAGCGTTTGGGCTGTGGTTTCATCGCCTCGGGAAGCGTTTGTGTGTGTGTGTTTGTTTGTTGGTTGGCGTGTGGGCCCCTTCACTAGAGCTGGTGGTGCAACAGATGTGTGTCTGCTTGGCGTGTGCAGCCAGGTTTCACCACAGCCCCAGCCCTGTCAGGAAAGCTTAGGGGGGTTTCTCCCTTCCCCTGCCCAGCCCCATCCTCTTTTCCGAGAGGATCCATCCAAGGCTTTTCCTTTCTGTCCCATCTCCATCGCTGGGTGATATCAAAAAGAGGCAAAAGAAATGACAGCCCTGTGATCTAAGGGGTGTTGATGTCCAGGAGGGGTGTGTTTAAAACACAGGCTGATGATCCATCACGGTGCTGTTGGGAAGCTGGTGCTTGAGGCTCGTAACCACCTCCTAGGTGCTGAAGGCTGGTGTTAAATCTGCTCAGCCTGCGAGCCAGCACCTGCCTAGTGCAAGCCCTAAGAGAGATGCTGAACTTCTCCACGGGGAGAGGCAATATTCGAGCTCACCTGCCAGCATCCCTCTCTCTCCGCAGCCTCGGAGAGCCTGGTGCTAGACAGCCTGGAGATGTGGCAAAGCAAAGGGCTCAGCACAGGCAGGAGAGAGGCTGGGATCTTCCGGGGAGGCAGAAACCCTCTTGGGCAGGCAGATTCCTGGGGGGCAGTGGGTTGCCGGGGCTGGTTTGCTGTCGAGGGCTCTGTTTCTGCAGGGTGAGGAGGGATGTTGGAGCCCCTTTTGTGTTGCATCTTTTTTTTTCTTTTTACTGAATTGCTTTGTCTGCGTCTCAGTTTCCTCGGTGTTGAGTGGTTGCAATAAAACCTCCCTCCTTCTCCCAGTGCTGGGCTTTGATTTGCATGCTCACACCCCCCCGGGAGAAAAGCCTGGCGAGGTGTTACAATACTGGGGTGTGCTGAGGGTTAATGCTGTGTAGGAAGGAATTTCTTGCATGGAAGGGAACTCTGAGAAGCTGAGGATGATGCTGGTGCAGTAGACTCGTGCTCCACGTTGGGCATCCTACACTAGGAGGGTGTTAGAGGTGGAGCTGCTGAGTTTTGGAGCCAGCAGCGCCAAGGTGTGTAGCTTGGCGTTGCCTACAGGTGGTCTGCAGAGGAATGGCATGTCCCATGTCCCATCCTGGGAGTCGTTGGGCTTTTCTTGAGGTCTTATTGATGATAATCTTTTAAAGGGAGCTCCTACCTAGCTGAGACTGAGACCCAGCATCACCCCTTTGCAGCCGTGGTGCTGGGACTCAAAGGTCTCATGTCCTGCCCGAGGTTCCCCCTCCTCAACCAGGGATGCATCTTGCATGATGACTGTTTCCCATGGCAAAGCCCTCAAACTACCTGATGCTCAAATAAAAAGCCCTTTCTGCTCCCCACCAGAGTGATGTAAGGCTTCAGAGGGCTCTTTTTTACTCCTTTCTTCTGGCTTGCAAGGTTCAGTTCGTGGACACCAACTGCTCCAGGCAGCCAAGGCAACAAGAATTCCCATCTGTGCAGAGAGCCTGGGCAGCCCACTGCTTTACTGCAGGATTTCAGTGAGGAGTATGCTCCCCTGCATGGCTGTGCCCAGGTGAAAGACTCTTTATATCCCTCAGGTTTAAGCTCTCGAGGAGCCTGGGACAAAACCCACAGCAATAAATCTACAGGGCTTCCTAGATATTTTCCACTCAGACTCTAAAGTGTTTTAAAACACTGAGGAAGGATTTTTAACCCCTTCAGGCAGACTGGGAAACTGAGGCACAGAGAGGCAAAAGGCTCAGTCTGCCTTTATTGATGGGATTCCTCACTCTCTGCCAGGAAATCCAAACTGAGCCCTAAGTGGGAGCTGGAGGTGAGAGCATTGAGCTGAGAGCATTGAGCAGTGCCCTGCCCTGGAGCCTGTGCATCAACAGTCAAGAGCAGAACAGGATGCTCTCAAGATGGAAATTTTTCTAGTTAAAATGATGGATGGGTGCTTTAAATGAGAAAATATCACCCTGGGTTAGTGGGTTAGTGCATTGGTCAGGGCACAGCTGTGATCTCATGAACCCTGCTTCCCATATCGTTAAAACTGGGCACAAAAGAGTTTTAATGGAGTGATGGCTGCAAAAAATGAGACACGTTGTGATACCAACAGCCTGCGTGGTGATTTTCTGGAACTGGCATTCCTCTGGGGATTTTTTTTTGACTCATCCCACTGGGACCGTCTGGTTTTCTTTGTTCTTCATTGGTGCATGTGCTCTGCTAAGTTCCCCTCATCCTTGCTGGGCTTCATCTCATAAGGTGCTGAGCAGCCCTCCCTAGGTAAGAGGTGCTGAGTGTCTGCCCTGCAACAGGAGCCAGAGCATCTGCCCTGCAACCCTTTCCTTGGGGAAAAAAACCCAAACACCCTGTGAGCCCTTAGAGAGGCTCCAAAGGCTTTGAAAGGGCATCTTTTGGTCTGGAAACCTAAAGGTTTCTTCATTTTTGACCCCTCTAGTCTGTGCAGCTCAGTGCTCCAGCGAACACCAACCTTGGTGGGGACACGTCCTCTTCAAAGGTGGTTCCTGGAGCCATGGAATAAGCCCCCTCTGTGCTGAAGAGGAATGTTCCCAGCTCTTTCTGTCTCAAATAGTGATGTCTGTAGGAGACAGCAAGTTCTCAGGGCTGGTGAAGAGCCTGAAGACCTGAGCAGGAGCAGTGACTGGATGGAAACCTCCACCTCCACTATGCTGCTTACCAGCAGGTGGCTTTGACTTTACTTGGGGAGGGTTTCACTGGCAAGAGAGAGGTCACTTAAAGACTCTGTCTTGCTTTCACTCCAGGCTTTGCTGCTGAGAAGGCTTTCCAGTGTCTTTTTTAAACTCTACATGCCCTAAAACTGAAATCCAGACCCCAAAAGTCAAGAGGTTGAGCTCCACAGGCTTCTTCTGCCCAGGAATAAACAAAACCTGCTGCTGAGCATGGCTGGATTTGCACTGGTGACCCAAAGGGGAGACCTTGTGTCAGCATCTCTCTCAGCTTTCGTGCCTGATCTCTGAGTTTCCTTCCAGCTAGATTATCCATCCACGAATGCTCTGCTGGGGCTTCCCCACCAAGTCATTGGCAATAAATTTCTGGGAGCTGACTGGCACTTGAATTTGCCTTGTCCTTCTGACAGGACAAATGGGTGGATCTGATGCAGATAATATGGGATAGGTTCCCATTTCAGGCATTTGCATGATATATCCTCACACACTTCCCCCTCCTCTCAGCTTGTGCAAGGGCCAGGGGAATAAATCCTGAGGCTTGGTGAACCCTCTCAGCCAAGGCTGCACCAAATGCATGTAAATGTTTGCAAAATGAGCCACCCTGACCCACTTGGTTTTATTCCTTGAGCATAAAACAATACGTGGGGGAGGAAAGATGAGGGTGGAGGGGTTTTTTATTAATTCCAGTGTTGCTTTCCTTAGAAATAGTGATGCTGGACTCAGGGGCTGCATGGAGATGGTTAATATTTATAGACTTCTTGTTTCTTCTAAAGTGAGGAGGTTTCTTCCACTTCCCCAGCAGCCCCTGGATGCTCATTCATGAAGAGCCTCACTGGGGAGCATCCCAGTGCTCCACTAGTGACTTGAGTTTGGAGGGATAGGAGTCAGAGTGATGAATGGGCAGTAGATCAAAGCCTGGATGGCTTGGCCCTCAACTGTGGCAAGATTTAAGTTTAAAACACCTTGCTGAGATGAAGCACTCCTAAGTCAAGCACTGGTGATGGGTCAGTTTGGGCTTTGTTGGGGAGAGCTCAGCCCCTTGGAAACAGAAAGCATGAGGAGGGCCCATGTTGAACTGGGAAATTGCCACTTCAGGTCTTCCATGAAGTGTTTGTCCTTTTCTTTCCTTTTCACCTCCTCTCCCCACCCTGAAGGGAGGAAGGTCACGCTGGGAAGCTGGGGAGAGGTTTGCAGACTCTCTGCACGTGGTCCTGTTTGACTTGGTTCAAGCATATTTGATTGTGAAAAGGGATTTATTTGGTTTTTTTTTTGTGAGAGGGGATTTGTCTATAAGGTAGTGCTGGAAAGAAAACTCATTTAGAGACTAAGGAGGTGTATCCTGTTACAATTGCCTATTGATGGAATAGCAAGTGCTTAGTGTGCAACACAGCTTTATTTTACTTCAGGGAAACTTATTCTGGGCTGCCAAAGGGAGACTTTGATTTGCCAGAGAGATGCCTCAGGGCCCTAAGCAAGTCCCGTGGCTTCTTGTTTCATAGAATCATAGAATCATAGGGGTTGGAAGGGACCTCAAAAGATCATCTAGATCATCTTGTTTCCCCCTCTATCAAATGGTGGTGGTCTTGTAGGAGGGACTGTCCCATTAGCCATCATCTAATGGTCATTTTGCCCTTTACAAATGACTCACATTTCATAAGTGAGATGATAAAACCAGGGAGGTTCTGGCTGGGGACTCACCAGCCTGAGGAACAGCATCCTGTACAAGGCTAATAGTCACTATTGGCCACTGCCCCATCCCTGGGCAGTGCCACCTTCTTCTGCTGGCTGAGACAAGGCTTTTAGAGGTGCTGAGGGGCAGGAGGCTGGTCCATACTGGAGGAAAAGGCTCTGTCACCACGGCCCTGCCAGCGAGAGGAGGTGAGTTGGGAAAACCACCACGCTGGTTGTGGGGCTAATCAAAGGCTTTTCCTTGGATTTTTCTTTAAAGGGCAATTTAGAGGAAAGAAACCCCCCAAACTCCACACCCAAATTAGCAGGGACACGTCTGCTTGGCTTGCTAGCTTTAAATGATAAAATCAGGGAGGTTCTGGTTAGGGACTCACCAATTTAGAGTAAAGAAACCCCCCAAACTCCACACCCAAATTAGCAGGGACACGTCTGCTTGGCTTGCTAGCTTTAAAAAACAGTGAATTTCTGGACTGTTTGGGGAAACCCCTTCTATTTGTCAGGGTTTCAGTGCAAGGCTCTGTTTCTTGCTGAAGGCAGAACAGCACGTGGAGCTTTCTGAGCTCCTGCTCTGAGCTGTGTGTGTGTTTAGGGGGGTGGCATCTGCACAGCTAATTTTGTGCCTTCCCTCTTTTTGGTTGTCTCTCACCTGTTGTACTTCACGGCGTCCTCCTGGCTGCATCAGGAGGTTGTCCCCTGCCACCATCCCCTTTCCTTCCAGCCACCCTGGAGCTCCAGGACTCATCTGGGGGGGTTACAACGACCTCCATGCCTGGTCCTTTTGAGGCTGCAAATCTCCATCACCCCTTGCCCCCCAGGCTTCACCTCTCCAGGGCATCCACCCCCCCCCTTCCAGACACCTACCCTGGGGAGGGCAGTGCTCAGGGACAACCTGGAGGGTGACTTGGTTTAAGCTGCAGCTCTGCCACCACCGAAGCCACCTCCAGGAGGGCAGTTGCTTCCTCACCCTGAAGCTGGCAGGATGAGCTCTGAGTTTTCCTCCCGTGCTTAGCTGCTATGGTGATGAGTTGCTATAGAAACCCATCGTTAGCATTATTATTTATTATTGAAAGGTGCTCCTTTTCATCTCTTAAACACAGGGTCGTGCCACGAACCGCCCGGGGCTGGGTGTGGGGTGCTGCTCATCCCATCCACACAGGTTGGGGGGTTCTGCTTGGTGGCAAGGCAGGCTTTAGCCACGCTGGAGGCAAGCAGCCGTGCTGTGCTGGCCCAGCAGGCTGAGCTGGTTAAACAAATCCCCCCAGCCTGTTCCCTTCACAGGTTCCTTCCTTCCTCAGCTCCAGCCTTTGGAGGGGGATTGGAGCGAAGCGTTTCCTTATAATGAGCTTAGTTTATTTCCCAACTAGTAATCGCCTGTCACCATTTGGAGCGAGGGGTTTGCATTAAGTTCTGTGATAATATGTCTATTCATCCATCACAAATACTATATTCACAGGACCTTGTAGTGATTGCCTGGTAAATACCTTCTCTTATCTCCCCGCCTGCGCCGCTTCCTCGTCGTTCGCTGGAGTCCTCCCCTCCCTGCAAACCCTTCCCTCCACGCTGGGAGGCAGGGAACCTCCTCTGCTGCTCCTGTCCCAGCTTCCTGCTCTGCCTCAGCACCCCCTGGAGCTGGGCACCCGGCTAGGCTGGGCAGGAGAGGTGCCCCCAGGGCTGGCTGCAGCCTGCAAGGTGCCAAGCAGAGCAAGGGGTGCTAAGGGCATCGCTCTGCTTGCCCTCGCTGTGGTTGAGGTGGGTGGGATGAAGCTTCTTTGGAGGGCTCTTGTTGCTCCTCAGGAAGGGGTGTGAGGGGTGGGAGCTGGGAAATTCTACAGGCTGGGTGCTGAGTGATGCTCTGGCTGAGTTGAAGCACAGGGTACTGCAAGGAGCCCATTTGTACACCCATGGGTTTGGGGGGTGCCTGGGTCCCCTCCTTGCAGCTTCCCCTCGAGGCTGGTAGCACTGCAGAGGTGGGTCTACAAGGAAACCTCCTTCCACCCTGCTGTCCTTCACACCCCAGCAGCCACTGCAGAAAGGGGGTTCCATGGGGGTGAACGGTTGGGGGGTAGAGGGGTGTCTGGAGGCACTGGGAGGACCAAGGGTTCCAAGATTCACAAGGGTTTGGAGTGACAGGATGAGGGGGAATGGCTTTAAGCTAGAAAAGGGGAGATTTAGGTTAGACATTAGGAAAAAGTTCTTCAGTATGAGGGTGACAGATCCCTGGAATAGGTTGCCCAGAGAGGTGGTGGAGGCCCCATCTCTGGGGACATTCAAGATCAGGCTGGATGAAGCTCTGAGCAGCTTGATCTGGTTGGAGATGTCCCTGCTTATGGCAGGGGAGTTGGACTAGATGACCTTTGGAGGACCCTTCCAGCCCAGACATTCCATGATGATGATTCTATGACCAGGGCTGCTTTCCCTCTCCAGCTGGGGTAGGTGTAACATAGACTGGAGATGGAGGGCTGGGCAGTTCTTCTTTCTTCCCCTCCTAGCTCTAAAGGACTCCCTGGAAAATGCCTGGTGGCAACAAACAAACCAACCCCAAAGAAATAAAAGAAAAAAAAGAAAAAGAAACCAGCACAGTTTGGAGGTTTTTTTTTGATGCAGAATTAATAACTCAGAGGTGAAGTTTCAGGGCTGGGTGGTGTAGCTGCAAGGGGATGTTGCTCAGTCCCTCCTCCCATGATGTGTAGGGCTGCTGGGCTCTCCCTGGAGCTGCTGCAGCTGCTGCCCTGGGGTGGTGAGGCCCTGCAGGGTGTGGAGGGATGCAGGAATGGCTGGACCAGTGGAGGATGCTGCATGTGGAGGGATTTGGGCATGTGGCAATCTCTGCTGGTGCTTGCAGAGCACGGCCCTTGAAGTTCCCTGGATTCCTCCTGCTTTCCACCTTCCCCAGCCTGTCAAGCTGGGACTGGGAAACATCCTTCCCAGGCTTTGAGGGAACAAAAGGAGGCTCTTTAAAGCACCCCCTCGAGCAGGAATAAAACACCTTCCTTTGCAGAGCCTGTTTCATGGCTTGAAGTCAATCCCTTTGGGCTTTATGTTTTCCTTCTTGGAAGCTGTGCTCCCTGTGGAGAAGAGGAGAAAAGACCTGGGGTGGAGGAGCAGGGCTTGGGGAGGGGGAGACCTTCCAGAGACGTGTAAGTTGGAGGTGGAGGGGCAGAAAGGCAAGGGGGAGGGTCCACTGTGGGGGTCTAGAGGGCTGAATGCTCACCCCTCACTGTGCCAGCACCCCTGCAGTGTTCAGTTGCTAGTGCAGGGTCGTACCCACCCTGTCTCTGTTGTATAGATGGTTGGGACTACCCTGTTGGGGTGGGAGATGTTCCTGCTGGGGTGGGAGATGTTCCTGGATCCTGGATGTCCTGCATGTGCCAACCCTCCCCTACTCCTGGTGCAATGAAGCACAGCACTAAGAGGGACCTCCTCTGAAGGAGGCAAATGAAAGCTTGCTGTGCTTTTGATGGGTCACCCATGTTGACTTGGGGCTGGAGAGGTCATGTTCTGCTTCTACCACCCCTTTATCTCCACTCTCAGCTGCAGCCAGCTGCTTGGGTATGGAATTCTGACACTGAGAGAAGTCACTCAAGTGGTGGCATGGACCTGAGACTGGTGTGGGATTCCCCTTTGGGTCCTACCAGCTGTGAAACCATCAAGTCTCAGTTTTATCTTCAAAGCCCTGCTGAGGGCAGAGTCATTTTGGCTGCTGGACTCAGAGCACCTTTGCAGCCTCTGGCTTTCCCTGCCTGGTCTCTGTGGGGGCTCCAAGAGACCAGGGGCTGCTCCCCTTGGCCAAGTAAGGGCAGGAGGCAGGAGTTATCCATGGAGCTGCACCCCTTTGTCTGGGTGAGGATGGGGAAGGGAGGCAAGAGAGGTGAAGCTGGATGTTAAACCCAACACTTGTCAGAGCCATGCTGGAAGGGTTTTTTTTTTCCTCCTTTATAATGGAGTTGCTGCCCTTGCCTGCCTCAGCAAGGCAAACAGCTCAAAGGGATGCCTCTGAATGAAAGTAACAACTTTTAGGACGAATTTCTCTCTGCATAATACCTCAGAGAAAGCAGGGAAAGGAAATGGCAAGCAGGCATAATTAGGTAAGCACTCCCCATTAGGAAGAGGAAGGAGCTATCAAGTCGATTTTCATTTCCTCCTTCTTTTACATGCCTGATTTTTCTGCCTCTCCAGGAGGTGGTGTGTGAAGTAGGTCTCTCCTTATCTTGGAAAAGTAAATAATCAGAACATGATGCAAAGCTCTTCCCAAAGCTTTCCAAATCTGGACTAAGCTGAGGGTTTTTAGCATCTTCACGAGTCTTGAGTTTTCCAGCATCTGTGAGGCACAATGGGGACTTATTTCCCACCTTCTCAAATGCAGGGCTTGTGTATCCTCGTTGGGACCTGCTTGTCTGTACATATTTTCCCCTGTTTTACCCAGTCTGCATGGAATTAGAGACAACTCCTTGTCTCCTGGCTGCTTCCCAGTGCAAACCTGGATGTTTGCAGCAAGAACCCACCGCGGTACCTCGTGCTGCCCTGGGAAACCTGGTAGAGCTCAGTGCCCCCCAAACCACCACCCAATCCACCCCTACCTGACCCCAGCATGTCCTGCTGTCCACGGGACCTCCCCCCTTTTTATTCCCAGGTCCCTGAGGTGGCTTTCAGCTGAGCCCTCCTGCTCCCTCCTAGCACAACGCGCTGCAGCGTGGGCTGCGGTCACGGAGCCATCAGAGGGTGCCTGGAACATATTTTGGCAGGGAGGCTGGGTGGTTTGGGCACCAGGCTGCCCCAGAAGCTTTCACCTCCCCCCTCGCCTGCCTGCCTGCTCTGGAGTCTGTAAGTGGTGTTATTAAAGGCTGCTGGGAACTGCTGTCATTGGCACAGTCAATGGCTGACACAAGGCAGACTTTGACTCATCTGCAGCTCACACACACACACACACACAATCTTTCTGTTATGCCTGAGCCAGAGAAAAGGCTGTTTCTCACATGCAGCACCCTTTTTTCCAGCTGTTTGGGCCTTTTTTTTGCATTCATTTCAGAGAAGTCTCAATTGTCCTACAGTGCAAGAGAGATTTGGGCTGCAATGTGCTACCAGCACGTGCCCAGCTCTCTCATTATTTTGTAGTAGAAGTTGTGGTCCCTTTTTCATGACATACAACCACATGAATACTTCCATATACATCAAGTTGCCTGGAGAAGTTGGGGTTGTTCCATCACTGGAGGTGTTCAAGGCCAGGTTGGATGGGGCTCTGAGCAACCTGCTCTAGTGGGAGGTGTCCCTGCCCATGGCAGAGGGGTTGGAGCTACATGATGTAAGTTCCCTTCCAACCCAACCCATTTTATGTTTCTATGCTAGATTCACGTGTGTGTTTTATACATACACATAAAAGTACGAATTTATATGCACATTTCCACACACAAATGCAAAATACACATGGTTAGAAAAATGCCAATCTGTTCACCCTGCACTTTTCACAGTTTGTTGCCAATTTTTCCCCCAGTGCAGGAAACTTCTTGCAGGCCCAGGATGAGGTTTCTGGAGAAGGAAGAGCAGCCTTGCTGCACAGCCAGAGTTATGAGGAATTTCGGGCAAGCCCAGTTCTTTTTCCTCCAACATCCCTTGATCAGACACTGGTGGGAAGGGGTTTTTTTCTAACTTCTAGGGGGGACAGGGAAGGGAGGAAAAAATTGGAGTTTTTGCTCCACCATAGGACTGGGAATAAATGGGGTAGTCTTGGAAAAACCTTTGTGCCTGGGAATGCAGCTTCTTGTGATCTCAGTTGCCTTCATGCTCTTCAGGAGGTGCTGGTCCAGGTTCTGCTGACTGCAAAGGGGTCACTGAGGGGCTGTCAAGGGTAGGGGATGAACGTTGTGCATTTGTTCTCATTCCTTCAAGTGCCACGAGCCTGAAGGAGATCCCAAGCAGATTGTGACTTGGTGGCAATCTGCTTTCTCAGTCCTTGGTTGTTCATCTTGGGCAGACATCTCCATGCCTCCTGCTGGTTGATGCATGGGGTGCATTGAGCTGCACTTGCCTCCAGCACCAGCCTTTTGAGGCTTTCCTGCTCTGCTTCCCCTCCTTCTGCATATATTTGTCCATGTAGGATAATACTGAGGCTCTTCCATGCCTGCACGAGGATATGCAATAGTTACAGTGTGATGCTTGAAGCCTGTGCTCCTTAGATGTGAAATAATTAGAGAGAAGAAGAAACCATGGTCATTTCCATCCAACAGTTCCACTTGGTGGTGGTCTTCTCTCCTTGCTGACTCTTCCCTGGTAGCACAGGCAGCAGAATCAGCTTTATCTGAGAACAAGCAAAAAGGTTTCCAGGCTCAGGTTTGTGTTCCTGGGTCTCTTCTCCACTGCTCCCTGCCAGAGGGTGACAGACTTCACCCCCCACAATTAGCCCCTGCCAAGGTCTCCCTGTTGCTGGGCTGGGGGAAAAGGTTTTACAGCAATTGCCTGGTCTCAAACACAGGAAAAAACGATCCCTTCCTCAGCTCCATGTGCAGAGAGAGGATTGTAGCCTGGTTTCTGTTGCTGCTGAAGCAGGGTGGTTGGCAGAAGGGACCTGAACTGGCCCCTGGCAGTGCCTCTGCGTGGTGGGGAAGGTGGACGGAGGGGGAGGACGTGTGTGGCAGCCTTCCCAGGCAGAGGAAGGAATCCAATACCTGCCCTGGATCAAATACCACACTCAGCTCCTCTGGGACCCACTGACTGGTGAGGAGGCAGCTGACCTTCTCCTGGATTTATGAACTGAATCTCTAGTTTGCTTTGGGTTTGATTTTCTTTTTTTCCTTCCCCCCACTCCTGCAATATTTCCTTGCACAGGAAATAATATTTTCTTCCTTTTCTCCTTCACTGTGATTTTTTAAAACGTTGCTTAGGATGGATAAGCTTTTCTTGCTTGATAGTTGGCTTGGCATGCTGGAGGGGGATGCTGCTGCCCCTGCCTGTGTGGGACCATTAGCTGTGCTGGAGCCCAGGGATATTCCCCTGTGAACAAACTCTCCTGGAGCTGGACATTGTTATTTTAGTAGTCACACCCCAGCAAGCCTAAGAATTAAAAGTAGTCAGCATTTCTCTTACTACCACACAGATCTATCTTTCCTCCTCCAAGCTCTCTTATCTCCAGCCTTCCCCAGTACAGCTTTTCTGCAAATCCTTTCCAGCACGAGCTGGTCTCGAGCATCTTCAGAGCAGCAAGTCCTTCAGAGCCTCCCGTTTCCTTTCCCTTCCTCTTCTGCCACGGAGAGCAGATTTTTTGGAAGCTCAAGAGCTCTGTGTTTCCTGCACATAGAGTCCCTTGGAGATATCTGAAGCTACTTTGCTGAAGTTCACAGGCAACTTTTGAAAACCTTGGCCACTGCATTTTTGTATATATATATATATAAAATCTGTTCTCTCTTCCCTCCTGTTTTCTTTCTCTGTCAGAAATCCAGCTGTGCAACATGTGGCACTTGCAGGACTTGGAAGGCAGGAAGATCAAGCAAACACAGAGCTTTCAGCAAGAAGAGATAAATTTCCAGCATAAATTCAAGCCACGGAGGCCCAGCCTGTTTTGCTTTTAAAGCCCTGCTGGTAGTGATGTGTGGGAGCTGTAGACACAAAGCCAGGAAGAGAAGAAGAGTTTATTTGTATTATTTCTGGCACTTGGGTAGAAAAACCTCTGTTCTGAGCTCATGGTGCTTGGCACAATGTAAGTCTGCGTGGACTGTACCAGAGAAACTGCCTCTTGAGTGACTTGAAGTCGTGAGATGGGCTCTTTTTGGAGAACTTTGTGTCTCTGCTTAGCACTGTGCTTCTGTTTTATTAAGTTGATAAAAGAGGGCAGGAGGAAATGGGGAAATTTTAGGTTGGACATTAGGAAAACTTTTTCAGCCAAAGGGTTGTCAAGCCTTGGAACAAGCTGCCCAGGGCAGTGGTGGAGTCACCACCCCTGGAGGTATCTAAAAGCCACAGAGATGTGGTGCTGAGGGACAGGGTTTAGTGGTGGGCTTGGCAGTGCTGGGGTTTAAACCCCCAGCCCTGAATCAGGGTTGACATATGGATGATGTCCACAACCAGGTAGTTAAGACCTTTCTTTTGGTTTTCTCTCAAGGCCAGGCCCACCTTGGGTGGGAACCAATTAGGTGATCACCACCAAGTGATCACCCCCACCTTCAGCATTCCCATCAGGTGTCCTGCCTCTGAAGTCAACAGCATAAAGGCTGGTTCTGCCTGTAGTGAATGGACTGTGTGGAGCTGCTAGTTACTGAGAGGGCCTTTCAACTGTCCACTGTGGGCAGAGCATCCAGTGATGGTGGGACATGAGTTTGGCTGGAGCAGAGGGAGGAATCAATCTGTAATAATGGCCTTGTTTTGTGGTCCTGGCTATGCAGTGGGAGTTGGACTGGTCTTTTGGTTGATTTGCTTCTGTCTTCACTGCATCTGGCATTGTGAGTGAGTAGATCAACCTTCTTATTCCTCTGGTGGTTGGTCACCTCAGATTCTTTATATCTTCTGTGTATGGTTTAGAATCAGAAGGAAAGGTATGGCCTGTTTGCTGTCTATTGATGATAATATCATTCCTATTGAGGTTTATGGCCTACATGCTGTCTGTTGATGATAATATCATTCCTATTGAGGTGTGTGATCAGTAAAAGAACTTGGCAGTGCTGGGTTTATGGTTGGACACGACCATCTTAAAGGTCTTTTCCAACCAAAATAGTTCTATGACTCTAAAGAAGCCCCAAAGTGGCTCCTAGATGTGCTCCCCAATGTGCCCTGGTAAGCTCAGCAGCACCCAGTAGAAACCAATGCTGCATTCAGCTGAACACCACCACCCCCCAAACTTCATGTCCCTTCTTCTCCCCCCAGTTCCTTTGTCCTCTAGTGAAAACAAAGGATTTACAGGCTCTAGCTTTTGAAGGAAGGGCAAATTTCAGCCCAGCCTTCTGTCTGAGTGCATGCCTCATGCCATTAAAATCCTCTGGAGGCACCCAAGCCTCTCCAGCTGGCCCCAAGCTGTGTGTCCATCGACACAGGAGCCAGGACAAGGCTCTCTGTGCTCCAGCCTGCTACCTGAGGTCCTTGGGGGCTGGAGTACAGATGATCATAGAATGATTTGGGTAGGGATGACCCTTCAAGATCACCTTGTTCCACTTTCCCCTAGATCGTGATGATCCCCACAAGCAGGGGAGATGCTTCTACCTCATGTTGAGACAGCTGTGAGTGCACCCCCAAAGGGCATGGGGGCATCAGCACAGGGGTATGGGGTGAGACAGCTGTGAGTGCACCCCCAAAGGGCATGGGTGCATCAGCACAGGGTTATGTGTTTTTTTTACAGAATTTGGGACTTGTGCATCATTCCAAGTGCAGCTGTGGGGTCCTGTGAGGTGAGGGGAGGGAGCAGCAAGTCCTGTTTTGGAGAGAGGGATGAGTGGAGAGGTGCTGGCAGTAGGAACACAAGGGCAGGCTTGCCCTCTGCAGTGCAGCTTGGGAGGCTGGGGGCAAGAGTCCTCTGTGGATCTTCCTCTTCCAAGACCTGTGCATCTGTTTTGTAGTGTTTCTTCAGGTCTCACAACTTGTTTTATCGAGGCCTCTGTCCCTAAGGAGCAGGATTTTATGGACAGAGGTGACCTTCCCATGCCCTCCCATGAAAACCTGCAGCTTTCACCTACGTCTGAGCATCTGGCCCAGGGATGATATTTATGAAGGGGAAAGATTTTTGGGTTTGTGTTTATTTTTTTGCCTTTTGCAGGTGTGCTTTGCAGCAGCAACCTGCCCCCAAAGGCAGCCTGGCAGTGTCTCCTCTGGAGGTCTGGCAGCCTGGGGAAGCACGTTGGGAGTCCGCAGAAAGCTTTAGCAGTGGAGCAGCTGCAGCAGAGACCTCCTCCCTACCTCCCTCCCCTGGGCTCTGCAGGCTGGGTGCCAACAGCAAGGCTCTGAGCTGTAGCATTTCAGGATGCCCTGGATGCTTCCATGAGGGCTCACAGCTGAACAGGGTGACCACTGAACTATTTCAAGTAGCTTGGGCAAGGATGCTCCAGGGTGTAATGCACCTCTTCTGCTGACGCTGGCAATGTGCTGCCTGAGTGCCTGGGTTTAGATCTGATGGGGAATTTACCATCCCAGAGCCATTAGGGTGGGGGAGTGTTCTTCAAACGTGCACCAAAGGAGAGGATCAGAGAGAAAATCAGCTCTAAAGGAGGCTCCCCTGGTGCTGCACGTGTGGCTCTGCAGGATACTTGTCCCATCACTGAGCAGAGGATTAAACCCGTGGGTGATATCTCTGCCTCAGCCATGCTGACACTGCGTGACCTTGGCCAAGCCTTCACCTTCCTGGACTTCTGTCTCCCTGAGGTGTGTCTAGACTGAAGTTCTGGAGGTGGGGATGTGCTCTTAATGAATCTAAAAGCAGCCTGGTGTCATCAGGCTCTGCACCACCCCGTCCTCCCACATCATGCTTTTAACATATATGAGAAGAGTCTCTAAGAGCTGCTGCTCCTGATTCTATTAAGTCTCCTAATTTGATAACTCACTCCAGGCTTGACACTAAATATTGGTGTGAGAAGGAATTGGAAGGAGATAGTGCTGCCCTTTGTTCAGGAAGACCTCCTGCAGCTTCTAACAGAAGGGTTAGGAGAGGTGCTGGGTAAATCTGCAGTTGTTCAGCAGCTACTTGCTCTAGTTTTCCTTCCTGAGTTTTCTTCCTTTCTGCAGTGGTATTTTTTGGTTTGATATCTGCTTTCTGGTCTCTTGAGCAAGGCAAAAATGGAAATGCCTCCCCAGAACTTTAACCTTACGTAACTGATTTGACCTCCAGATTTGTCAGCAGCTGGAGGAAACCCATTTTAGGGGGATTGGGAGGCTCGGGGGGCTGGAGGATCAATGCCCCATTCATGAGGAGGGGATGTTTCAGTGCTTACAGAGCTTGCAAATCTGCAATCTGCCAATTTTTTCCCAGACTCTGCTCACATCCCTCTTCCTAAATTGTCTCTGCCCAATTTTCTCCCCCTCCTCCACTTCCTAGCCGTCCCTTCCTCGTGTGGGAACGTCCTCCTCGTTGGCTTTGCAATTGGGTTAATTAAGCTGAGCTGCAGGGTGAGTCCATCAGGGAGCAGGGCTGAGTTCTCCTCAGTGCTCAGCACCACGACAGCCTCCAGCTGACACTGGGGAAAACCTGCTCAGTCCCTTCATCCCTGATGTTGAGCAGGTTTTACTCCTCCTGTGATGATAGTCCAAGCACTGTCTGAGCCATCCTGGGAGCAGTGGAAGAGGCAAAAGCTTTACTTGCAATGCATGTGTTATTAAGCTGTAATTTGGTCCAATTCAGACAGATTTCCAGGCTTGGCCACAAGATGCCCATGACAGTGGGGGAAGAGCCTCTTAATTTTTACTACTGTCTCCAAAGGATGAAATTTTTTCAGCAAGACAGTGGAAAGAATACAACCGAGGTCAAAAAAAAAATGAAAATCATTAACTTGCCAAAAACTTTTCTCCTAATTTAGTCCTCAGAAATGCCCAAGTCATTCTGAAGGCAACTTTCAACGAGGTTGTCAGCCCGAGGCAGACACAGAGCTGAGGAAACCGTCCCCTCAGTGGTTCAGGTCTGTCAAAGTAATGAGGACCTTAAAAACTGAGTCTTGGTGCAGAACATGTCAGGCAACCTGAGCTAGAGGTGTTGCTGCTAACGCGGGGTGTAATTATGCATGCACACCCTGGGAGCACAGGAATTGCATAATTTTCTGCAAAAATGAATGTGTCTGTATGCTGTGCAGGGTAGATTTGTGTATCTCCTTGCAGAGGCAGCCTCTCTCTGTGTGTAGACAACATCAGCTCTCTCCTAATCTTCCTGTTAACAAACATAGCAGGTGATTATCCTTTTACCCCTGTTAACACAGTTCTGTCTCTGGGCTGCATCTGATCGTGGCCATAGGTGTCCTGGCTGGCTCAGCAGTATCTTGAGGCTGTCAAGCATGATTTGGAGCTAGCTCTCCAGCAGCAAAAGCCAGGCAGGGCTCTAAGAATAACTTCCCATTGGCCTTTGGATGTGTTGGCAGCAGCTAGGCTTGTCCTCTGCCTTGTGGTGACAGTCACTGCAAAAGGAAATGAAGAGCAAAGTCATAATAGTTTCTCCAGGTATTTTTTTTCATAGAGCATTTTTGATTGGTAGAGACCTTTTAAGGCCATCAAGCCCAACTGTTAACCCAGCACTGCCAGGTCATCCCTCAGCACCACATCTCCACAGCCTGGAAACCCCTCCAGGGATGGGGACTCCACCACTGCCCTGAGCAATTCTTTCAGGGAAGAAATTTTTCCTAAGATCCAACCTCAACCTCCCTTGGTCCAACTTGAGACCATTTCCTCTTGTCCTATTGCTTGTTTCTTGGAAGAACAGAACCTCCTGTTGGAAGGAGGTGTTGAGTTTTGTTGCTGATTCTCTGCTGAAAGTACCTGCTGTGGTCTTCCTGCGTTGTCTGTGACATGGAGCATCCTGGGACTGGGGTGGGATAGATGTCAGAGTGCTTTTATTTATTTTATTCCTTCTCAAAATGCTTGCAGAGCTGCTGCTTATCAGGGCTGTGCCCACACTGCTTCATTACAGCTATCAGCAGAACGAGTGGAGTCAATCCCCTTTGCTGCTGCTGGGCTTGAAATTGGGTCTCAGCTGGATGCCTCTGCTGGTGCAGGCATGAGGCTCTCCATCAGAGTCCTGTCACTTCGTTTGCCCTCTGGATTGGGTGGCATCTTGACTGCCCTTCAGCCTGTTAATAAGAAAAAACCCAAGTCAATCGAGGACAGAAGGTTTTTGCCAAGAAGACATCTCTCCTTTGGTCTGATCTTGGGTGTTTTTTTCTCAGGGGGGTTCTCGCTCTGAACACAGCAGCTGTGCTGAGCCCAGCTTCTTTTTGAGCTTGACAAAAAGTACTTTCAAGCTGGAATAGTGAAGTTATAAGCAATTTTAATTCAGTTTCAATTATATTTGTAAGGGAAAGCCAAATGAAGACAAGATTGTGCTTTGTAGGAATCTCCTATCTGCAGAAGATGTCTGGAATTTGGGGCTGGGGAACTTTGGGGCAGAAGTATGGACTTGTCAGCTTTCTGACATCTCTGAAAGATCTTTTTTTTTCAAGCCCATGGAGTCAGCAGAAATAGATTACTTCAGCTAATATGCTCGAGTTATGCACTAACCAGATTAGGACCTAATTGCCCTACAGAAACATGGAAGAACATTGTCCCTCATCTGACCTGCTCAAGGGCCGAAAGACAGAAGCCAGTTGCTGTCCTGTCAAAGGCAAAGTGCCAAAATAAATGCCATATGTCTGCCCAGGAGGTTCATAGGTCCATAAAGACCCACCTAGAAGCATTTAGGAATTTGGTCAGAATTACTAAGAGCAGAGAAGGTGAAATGAGGAGACGTCTGATATTTTTCCCCCATAATTTCCACTACAGATGTCACCATAAAAATAAAGGTGATGGCTGCAGTAAACTGAAGATTTCCTTTAGGTTTGGGAGAGCAAATGCCAGTCAGCACTCCTCCTTCCCACTAGGGATGATGGATGTGTTGGACTCGAGACCTGGCTACAGTTTGAGATGGTCCAGCCATCCCTGTTTTATGGGACTGTACTTCTTCTCCTGCTCTCTTTAGCCACTCACGGGGGAAGCTGAAGGATTTGCTGTGTCAGAGCTTTTCCATGGCTAGTGGTTGCTGCTCCAGAATTGGTTGGATACCTGCCATTAATGAGAGGAGGAAATTTTATGCTGAATCAAGCATAAAAAGAGACTCTGTTCTCGCCTCTGCTGCAAATCTGCAAACCCTGCATCACTGGAGGGAAATCATCACACCTCTATCTCTTTCCTCCCAGTAATGTAGTCTTGTTAACAGCATTTTCTTTATGTTCCTAGTCCTGCTCTGTGTTCAGCCTGTTTCTGACTGTAAATTGTGGTATAGGTGCAGGATTGATGGTCCTTACCCTTGAGGATCCCAAATTTCTGAGAGCACACAGCCCTGCTCTGCACTAAGCACACTGGGCTGGCCAGTTGTATGCTCTTCATTTGAAGACATTTCATGGTACTGGTCACCCATAACTGAAGCTCATCTGGTTTGCAAGCAGCCTGATCCTGTGCAGCAAATTCACCAGTTCTACGTACCTCTGAAGCTTTATTTCTAAACCTTATCCCCATTTCAGTATCATCCCCAGTTTTCCCAGTCCTCTTGCTTTTGGATTAGATGATCTCTAGGGTCCCTTCCAACCTAAAACATTCCTATGATGATCTAAAGGTTTTGTTTTCCTTTAAATTCCATGTTTTCTCCTCACTGGTGCCTCATGTAGATCTTGAGAGTGGAATAGCCCGTGATCACCAAGGGAATATGGAGTTACTCTCTCTGCCAGGCTTTTGGGAGACAGCTGAAGTACAGTCTCTATCTCACAAAACTTGGCTCTTTGTGGATTTATACAGTGCTAATTACAAAACTTCAGCCTGGGGGAGAGGACTTGTGTCTCACAGATCTTCCCAAGATTGCAGAGCAGGGGGAAACATCCACCCACTGGCATTCAATGCAACATAAACTGTGCTCTGCAGCCTCAGCCAACAAGAAAACAGCTGCCTGCTGACTCAGGGAGAAATCTGGGGTCAGAGCCCCTTCCTTGCTGTGGGAGGATCCAAGTGGTGTTTTAGAGGTTCCCATCTGAACCAGGTCTAGAAAATTTAAAGACTTTATTTGGGTCCTCTGGAGAGCCCCTAAAGCCTTGAAGGGAATTTGTGAGTCTGAGTTTGATTTCTGAGGAAGGAAACATCGTTTTCCTCAAGGCTGTCCTAAAATGCTGTAATTGGTCTACAAGCTGGGGAGATCTGCTGGGATGAAACCCAGTTCATTTTCTTTGCAATATTCATCATTTCTTTTGGGGCAGAGGCTGTGTTTATTCCTCTTCATGTCTAGAGCTGATGAGGGTCTCCTTACCTGTGAAGTGCCTTCTAATTTCTTGGCCAACTTCAAAGAATCACAGAATGTCTGGGCCTGGAAAGGACCTCCAAAGGTCATCTAGTCCAACCCCTCTGCTATAAGCAGGGACATCTCCAACGAGATCAAGCTACTCAGAGCTTGGCACAGCCAACCCCATGAGAGCTGCCCTTGAATGAGTACAGTAGAGAAACACCTTGCAGTGGGGAGAACAGAGTTCCAGGAGTGTATTATGGCTTTGCTGGGGACAAGAACCAGACTCTGAAACAGAAATCAGCTGGACACTCTGTTTTTTGGCAATTTTTCATGTTTCTCAGTGCTTTGGACCTATATGATCTCACACACACACACATTCCTTGAGGGAGGGTCAACAAAGTTAGGCAGTGCTGTGACATAGTTTGCTTAAATCAATGACCTTGTGCACTCTGGCTGCTATAGTTTGTCTGGGGATTTCTATTTCCCAAGGTACTATGGTATGGAATAACTTTAATGGATTTCTCCTCAGGATACTCTCAAGAGACTGGGAAATATTGTTACCAGCATGGCAGAGGGTGGTGCTCAGCCATGGAGACTCAGGGGCAAGCCTGCTCCAGGACAGAGTTCAACCCTGGCCTCTGGATTTGTAGGTTATTTCCCTGACCTCAAAACTCCATTCTCCTTTCTGTGACAGTGAATATTTGTATTCTTTCCTTCGAGTCTCTGAGTAGCAAATTCCTGGAGGCACTGAGAAACCCTTGCAAGCCTCCCTGCTCTCCCTCCCAAGCACAAAGGAGCACTGACCTGCTTTTGCTGAGAAGAAACTGAGTCTGAAATGCAAGCAGAGGCACTCTCCACATGCAGTTTTATCACATGGAAGGAGGGGGGAAAAAAAGGAAGAAAGTCCTACTCATGGCAAGGGTTAATCCCATCCCTTAATACTCTTCTGGCAGATGTGCAGGTAACAAGGTGATGGGCACCAGAGAATAATCTGTGTGAGGAGGGAAGGCCACGTTGTCCTGCCTTAGCTTAAGTGCCTTGCAAATAA
Source organism: Merops nubicus (assembly GCF_000691845.1). Classification (NCBI taxonomy): domain Eukaryota; kingdom Metazoa; phylum Chordata; class Aves; order Coraciiformes; family Meropidae; genus Merops; species Merops nubicus. The sequence continues at coordinate 21,221 of NW_008629203.1, forward strand.
ACCATTCCTGTAATTAATCTCTTTATCTGGGACAAGCTGCAGCTTGTGCTGAGATCTGTTTGTCACAGCGAGCTCCAAAGAAAAGATGGCTTGGCATGGGATGCCCTCAAAGACAGGCTTGCCTTCCATTCCCATCAGGAATTGGACAGGTTGTAAGTTTGGGGAGAAAGGATTTAACTAAAGTTAGAATCTGGTCTTTGTTGAGGGAGCTGTTGACAATGTCTCTGTATGAGTTTTTCTCACCATGTCGTCTCCCAAAGAAAAGCTTCTATCCATGATAATCAGGATTTATTAAAAGAAGCCAGGGGGGGAAAAAAAATAAATCTTTAGCTGAGATTAAAGGGATTGTGAAGCTGCACTTGGGGCTGGCTCCATCACGGGGCTTCTGCCTCGTCAGCATCTGTGCACAGCCTCCTGCATCCCAGGGAACAAACGTCCTGGGTGGAGCAGAAGGAAACAGAGGAGCATAACCACCCAGCCTGTGCCCCTGCACTGCCCAGAGCCCTGGGTGCTGTTGGCTTCCTCCCAGCCAGGGCTCCCTGAGCCCATCCCTCCAGCCATGGGGACACTGGGGTGGTGTCAGACCCACCGTGCAGGGCCTGGTGGATCTTCTCCCCCTCCCAGGGCTGGTTTTCACCGTGGTTTGGTCTTGTTCTAGATGTTAGCTCATGCTCCTGCTCTGAGGTCCTGGCTGGAGCTGGGGTTGGTTTTCTTCCATGGCTTTTTTTTTGCATGCAGGCTCTTAGGTGTGGCTCCTCTTGCAGTGTCCCTGCTGCCAGCTGTGGTTGGGATGGGGGACCTCCCGCTGAGTTAAAAGTTAGGAAAGTTTCTTCTTCTTGGGCTTTTTTTGAATATTTCTTTTCTTATTTATTTTTTTATCCAGGGCCCTATCTATTTACCATAGAGTGACACGTTGTAGAGTCTTGGGATCATGCCCTGGAGAGCCCTGAGCAGAACCAAGCTGCATCCTCTAACTCACTGGTCTCTAACTTTTGTTGGAAATGCTCAAGAATGGTAAAAAATTAACCACACCATAGGGTAGGTTCATAACTTGCTGCCTTCAGGAGGAAACCAGTCTTTAAACCAAACTGTGAATTCACAGGGTCTTATGGGAAATGTGTTATTTGCAAGTCATGGAGTTGAGAAGCTGCTTCCACAGGCAAGAAGGTGTGAGACCTTACGTGGGAGCTGATGTAGCTCTTACAAATCTGATGTAGCTCCAGTTCTGAAAAATAAGAGTGATGTCTTGCTTTGAGTTTGCTGCATGGCAGGAAGATTGGGTGGCACCACAGCCTAGCTGTGGTCAGAGAAGGAGGTGGGCAGTGTCTTGGCTTTTTTATGCTGTGAGGTGTTGAAGAGGCTTACCCAGGAGCCCAAGTCTTGAGGAGAAGCTCTGTATTGTTGGGACCTGTGGCAAACCCTCTCCCACCACTGGAAGTGATCCTTGTGGTCCCTTCCAACCCTGACAGATTCTGATTCTGTTTCAGCAGAGGACTTAGTAGTGTTGGCTTGATGGTTGGACTTGATGATCTTAAAGGTCTCTTCCAACCTAAAGGCTTCAATGATTCTAAGTGAAGCAGAGCAGGGATGGCAGCTGCTCTTGACAGAGGGAGAAAAAACAGGGCTGCCTTTTGCCAAAGGATCTTTCCTTACAGCTCCCTGGGGCTGTAGAGACTTTGTGACCTTGCCAGGGACCTCTGGTGAAGAGCCTGCTGGGACAGGAGCCACGTAGAGGGCCAGTCTGGTCTCACACAGCAGCCCTACGTGGTGGGTGGTGGCACGGCTGCTGGCCACATCTCTTGGAGGAGAAGCACGTGAGCCTGGTCATTGTGGTCTGGGTTTATTTTGGAAACACTCAGCCCAGAGCTGGAGCCCAGACCTCGCTGGGGCCTTTTGTTTATTTGCTTTTATCTTATAATAGAATTGCTCTCTTGTAGAGGGAGCAGCCTCAGAGGCTGGGTATGTCTGTGGCACTGCATCATCTGTCTTCCCAGCTGCTGAGATTCCTGCTACCCAGACGTGGCTAATAAAGAGACACATGGAACCCCCTTCTCCTTGGTGCATCCTCTAAGGTGTAGTCCAGACCCTGCTCTATTCCATAAGCTAAACCACCAGTCCTCCTTGCCTCTGCCCTCTGCTGTTATTTATTAATTAAGCCAAAATATATCCCTTAGAGACTCAGGCACTGATTGGGACCCCAGGACAAAGGGTGCAGGGTAAATAACATGAGCAGATGGGAGAGAAGGAGTGATTGCCAGCAGTGTAGAGAGAGAAAACCCTGCTCTTAGGGTCACTCAGATGGCTGATGGAAGATGACAAGGTAGACCCAGGCTCCTGCTCTCCCTGTGTCATCCCAAAAAGCTGCTGCCACCTTTGCTTGGTGGCTATTTGTGCTGGCAAACTGTTGGTGCTTTTCCTCTGCAGGTTCCTTATTTTTGAAGCACCCAGGTCTGCTACAAAAGGGACATCTCAATCCTGGAGTTTCTCAGTGAGGTGTCTCTGGTCTCCAGATTAAATTTGCTGTCTTTGCCTGGAGTAAAGTTCTCCTCACCATCCCCTTCTTCTATGAACAACACCCTCAGCAAGGAAGCTGTGCTGACTCTGCAGGGCTAAGAGGAGCAAAATATAGTAAAATATAGGTGTAAAATAGATATCTTTGTAGTACTTGAAAAGAATAATTTCTTCCTAGATCTGTCTAGTGCCCGATCAAACCAGTGTCTGTTGGAAATATAGATCATCCCTCAGAAGCGACAGGAGCTGGCCTTCAGGGTCACCACGTGATGTTTCTGAACACAGGACTCAAACAGGGACAGCTTCCTTCTTCTGTGCTCTCCAGGATGGGCTCTTTTGAGAGAGGAATGGTTGTGTGGGGAGAGCTCATCCCATCACCTCTCTATCTATCATAATAAAGGTTATTAAAAGCCTACGTGCTCAGCGTGCGGGTCCCCGCGGAGCCAATCTTCTGCTCGCAACACAGTCTTGCAAACTCTGCAGGATAAGTTTGGTTTTATTAAATATTTGCTTGACCAGAAAGGCAAAATAGAACAGGGTAAACATGCCTAAAGTAAATGTGGAATGACCTTTGTCCATCATCTCTCCAACGCCTGCTGCTGCAGGGGGGGCAGCGGGAGGTGAAGGTGATCATCCAACCGCTTTGGAATTCTGGCTACTGAGAGAATTTGGAAATATTTGGGGTGGTTTAAAAGTGGTGGATGCTCTATGAGCCCAGGCTTAACCCTTTCCACTCAGATCTAAGCAGTCTACAGGTCAACAGAAGACGGGGTTTATTCTCCTTAGTATTTTTTTGTCAGTGGAACTGAAAAATTTCCTTCGTTAGCAGAATTGCCCAGATTTGAAGAAGCTGTGAATCCAGACCTGTGTCACTGCCTCATCTTCTTCCCTGCTGGGATCTGCAAACAGGGATTGGTTGTATTTTTTTTTTCCTTGCCTCCTAGTTGCATGGGGTTGGCTGTCCTCAGCTTTGTCAGCTACTTACAGCCCTGATTTCAGCAAGGTGGCTCTGTGAGAGAGGTGTGGTAGGACATTGGCCTGCAGGGGCAGAGCTGGGGTTTGGCTTGTGTCCTTCTTAAAGTCAAGGATAGTGTTGTGAAGTTCTGATCCAGATATTAAAGAGGGATGGAGGGAGGAAGAACTTGTGTGCTTCAACCTGGCCACCAGTAACAAGGGTTGTGCAGCCAGCACTCATCAGGGGGCTTGGCTTGTGAGACTGGAGCTGGTAGGACTCCATCTCCCACGTGCTTCATGGGGCCAGAAAGGTCCAAAGCTGTTCTTGGTACAGAAGCAGCCATGAAAAAGTGAAGGACCAGGCAGCAGATGGATGTGTTGAGTAGGAAGATGCATTTCCATGGCATGAGGATGGGGCTTGGTGATGTGCTCGTCGAATTACAGAAGCTCTTTGAACCCCATACTGCTCCCACCACCCTGGTTAAAATCTGGGAGATTTTAAAGACTAAGTGGTGTAAGAGATCCCTCTTCCCTCTCTTTGGAAAGTCATCAGGCTGGTCACTGGGTTGTTAGTTTTCCTACTACACACTTCTTTAGACTTTATTGCTACTAATAGTTAGGCGACCCCTTTCTTCTCAGTCATCTTAGATGCCCAGGGAAGTTGTGTCTCTCTTTTAGACAATGCTTTCTTGGGTGGAGAGCAGTCTTATGGTGAAGACCCAGGGGAGGGAGGAGACCTGGTGTTCAGTTTTTCCTGTGCATGCCCTTTGTAGTTGTGGTTGTGAAGGCTGGCACGCCACAAACTCCTGCTTCCATACTCCAAGCTGGACTGGCACGAGGAAGCTTTGATCTGGAAGCCACAGAGAGCTGTTCAAACAGGCCCATCCTGCATGGAGGACTCCCTGAAAGGATGTTAATGTCAGACCAGAGCTGGCTTCTTCCTGGCAAACTTCAAGGACTGCAAAAGAGCTCAGCATCCATCTGGACCTGTCCCTGTAGGCAGATCCCTGACCTTCTCTAGGCTTCAGGCCCTCATCCAGGAGAGCAGGATGCTAATCCTTCTCCAGACCTGTTTTCTCAGATAGAAAATACCCAATTGGTCAAAGTTGGCAGTGCAAACAGCAGTGCTGCTTGTTCCTGCCACGAGCCTACTGCCCTGTTCTGGTTTCCAGTGGATTTTTGTGCTGCACCATGGGGCACGTGTGTGTGTGTGTGTTTGTGGTGGAGAGTAGAAGGGTGCTGCTTTATTGTTCTGCAAAGTGACTTCTGCTCTTTCTACCAGCATCTTCTCTTCCAGGAGGGCTTCTTTTGTGCTGGTTTTAAATAGAGCTTGCAGATGAGAAAAGGAGGATTAGCAATTAAATACACCCTGATGATGGCATGGTTGTGAAGGAGGGAGGAGGAAGGAATACTCCATAGTAATGTACTTTTGTTTTCTTTTCTCTCTGCTTGTAGGACAAATTCTACCAGGGAATTGGTGTTTTGAAGAATCTCCCAGCTTTTAATCCTCGTTCCCTTGGGAATACAAACCTTTCTAATCATGTCACCGGCCACGTGGAAATGGACCTACCTGGTTTCTCACCTCCTGCTATCTACCACAGTGTCGCCTCTTGGTAGGCAGCAGCCACCTCATCCAAAGAGGCCCTTCATCACTTTCACTGGAGACCAAGCAGAGGGAAACTTCAACCACTTGGTGGTTGACGAGAGAACTGGGCACATTTACCTGGGAGCCGTCAACAGGATCTACAAACTCTCCAGTGACCTGAAGGTCCTGGTGACCCACCAAACTGGTCCTGACGATGATAATCCCAAGTGTTACCCTCCCAGGATAGTCCAAACCTGCAACGAACCCTTGACACCCACAAACAACATAAACAAAATGCTCCTCATAGACTACAAGGAGAACCGGTTGATAGCCTGTGGGAGTCTTTACCAGGGCATCTGCAAGCTTTTGAGGCTGGATGACCTCTTCAAGCTGGGAGAACCCTTCCACAAGAAGGAGCATTATCTCTCTGGGGTGAATGAGAGTGGCTCTGTTTTTGGAGTCATTGTTTCTTACAGCAACATGGATGACAAGCTGTTCATCGCCACTGCCGTGGATGGCAAACCTGAGTATTTCCCCACCATTTCCAGCAGAAAGCTCACCAAGAACTCCGAGGCAGATGGGATGTTTGCGTACGTCTTTCACGATGAGTTTGTGGCCTCTATGATCAAGATCCCCTCAGACACCTTTACCATCATCCCTGACTTCGATATCTACTACATCTATGGCTTCAGCAGTGGTAACTTTGTCTATTTCTTGACTCTGCAGCCTGAGATGATCTCACCACCTGGCTCCACCACGAAGGAGCAGGTTTACACCTCCAAGCTGGTCCGGCTTTGTAAGGAGGACACAGCCTTTAACTCCTATGTTGAGGTGCCCATTGGCTGTGAGAAGAACGGGGTGGAGTATCGGTTGCTCCAGGCAGCCTACTTGTCTAAGGCTGGAGCCATCTTAGCAAGGTCTTTGGGTGTTGGCCCTGAGGATGATATCCTCTTCACAGTCTTCTCCAAGGGGCAGAAAAGGAAGATGAAGTCCTTGGATGAGTCTGCTCTTTGCATCTTTGTCCTGAAAAAGATCAACGATCGTATCAAGGACCGACTGCAGTCCTGCTACAGGGGAGAGGGGACCTTAGATCTGGCCTGGCTCAAGGTCAAGGACATTCCCTGTAGCAGTGCGGTAAGTGAAGCCCCCTAAGAACCTGACTTTAACCTCCTCATGTGCTTACTGATCTTAAGAGTGTGGCTCAAAGGTTACAGCAGGGACCAAGGAACTGAGACTGCCACGTCCCAGGTCCTGGCTCTGCCTCCAGCTCACCACACCACCCACTTCAACCAGGTCGTGCCTCAGTTTCCTCATGGATGAGCTGAGGAAGGTGTCACGTTCTGACCTCCCCTGGCATGCTGTTGAACGAAGCCAAGGGGCCTTGTGTTCTGACCTCCCCTGGCATGCTGTATCTGCTGTTGAACGAAGCCAAGGGGCCTTGAAATCTTTAGGAGGAATTTGCCTGTTGTAGTTATTTCATTGTGCAATGTGTTAGGGGTGAAATTGCATTTCCTTGTGCCCTCTTGGCTCAAACCTAAACCAAAACAGAGCCTATATCAATGATTTGTTCTGGTTTCTGTGGCTGCGAGTGTAATTTTATTTCCCTGGGCCAAAGCTGGAGCAGGGTTTGCTCAGGAGCTTTGTGAAGCCATTGCTTCATTTCTAGGGTTGAGAAGCATTGAGCATTAGTCATCAAAGTCCCTTGTCTTTTGGTTTCCAGCCAGTTCTACGTTGCCTCCACAGTGAAAAATTAAGGCCTGGCTGCAGATCAAGGATTAAACACTGCAAGATTTAAGGGCAGGATTGGGCAAGGGGCTGGTCTACTTGACCTAAAAATGGTCTTAAGGAATCGTCCTAGTTTATTCTGTGGGTTCACTGGGGTGTCATTGCAAAAATCCTTGGGGATGGCCAACTTTGATGCCACGCACAGAAATCAGCCTTACATCCAGCACTGCACCCGGGCTGCTGTAATAGCTGCTTCTCTGGGCTTTGATTTCCTTCCTTAATGAGCTCTTTCAAGTGAGAGGCAAGTTCAAGTCTGAGCACAGAGAATCTGGAGAAACACCAGAGCCCTTTCCTGCCCCATAATCAAGGCAGTCAAGGCTCAGACTATGGGATGGCTCCAGCTTGCCTTTGTACTCAAGCCTCCATTGCTGGGGGATCCCTGCTGGGGTTCCTTTGCAGGACAAGGATGGACCAAGGAAGGCAGATGGAGATTTCACTGTAGGGAGGCTGATCCTTACTCTGCCCTGACTCCTCTTTACACCCATGCCCTCAGCATCGTTGCTGGACCTTGCATACTCCCCCACTGAATGTGCACAGGGGAAAGTCCTTCAATTTAGTTGGGGTCTCTTCTGCCTAGACCTGTAAAGCTCCCTGCAGAGCTCTGTAGACCTTCTGCCTAGACCTGCAAAGCTCCCTATTGCCCAGGGAGAAAGGCTGTGCCCAAATCTAGCTTTGATTTTTATTTTATTTTTTTTTAATTTAGCCTCAAGGCCTTTGCACATTCAAAGAGCTGCCTTCAGATTTAAGCTGGGAGCTTCCCACTGGAGTTTCTTCTCTGGGCTGTTAAGCCTCTCCATGCATTTGCAAATCTGCTCTGCTCGTGTTCCATACTAATATTTGCAGTGCTGGACATCTCGAATCAGGAGGTTTGGAACCTCTCAGTCACCTGCCTTCCATGGCTTTAGACAGAAGGAAAAAGGCCAACAGCTTTCTTGGGTCTTTGGAATGAGTCCCAGACTGATATATCAGATTGAATTTGGAGGGACAGAGCTGCAGAGGCTGTGGAGAGGACATGAAGCTAGGGATTGAGTGGTACAGTGGGAAAAAAAACTGTTAGAGCATATTTGTGACTTCATTTCTTTGCTGAGAATCAGCCATGCTAATGCTTTCTAGCTAGAGAAAAAGCCTGGAGATCCTTGAAGAAAAAAAAAGAGGAGTCTAAAAAGTGTAACTAAGTGGGCTATCATCTCCTTAAATGAGTCTACTTAGAGCTGCTGGCAAGCCCTGTCTGAGATCAGCTGTGCTGCCCCAGGGAAGAGGTATTAGTGACTTGGCTGCTGGAAGGGTTGCAGAGTCCAGCCACTAAGCTTGGAAAATATTTTGGAGCCTGGCTATATGTCTGTGAGGGCCTCGTCTGCTCTGCTGATGTCCTGCTTGCCAGCCATCCACCAGCACTGCTGCTCTGCCTCTTAGCACATGGATTTGAAGCAGCTCTAAACCCAATTACAAAGCCATCAGTGAGACTTGCCCTGGTTTTGTGTGGATGGCAAATGTTTCTCTGATGGTGCAACAGAGGCTGAACCTGCCTGCAGTCCAGGCTGGACCTGAACTTCAGCTCTCCTGCCTTCAGCAGCCAAAATCCTGCATGTGAACAGGTATAGCTGAGAACAGACTGAGAGAGTTGGGGCTGTTCAGTCTGGAGAAGAGAAGGCTCCAAGGTGACCTTATTGTGGCCTTCCAGTATCTTAGGGGGGCCTACAAGAAAGCTGGGGAGGGACTTTTTAGGCTATCGAGTAACAACAGAACTAGGGGGAATGGGGCAAAGCTGGCAGTGGGCAGGTTCAGGCTGGATGTGAGGAAGAAGTTCTTCCCCAGGAGAGTGGTGAGACCCTGGAATGGGTTGCCCAGGGTGGTGGTTGAGGCCCCATCCCTGGGGGTCTTTAAGGCCAGGCTGGAGGAGGCTCTGGGCAGCCTGATCTAGTGGGAGGTGTCCCTGCTCATGGCAGAGGGGTTGGAACTGGGGGATCCTTGTGGTCCCTTCCAGCCCTGACAGATTCTGATCTGTTTGAGCAGAGGACTTTAGAGCCCTAATGGCTCAATGGTTGGACTTGATGATCTTGGAGATCCAACCTAAATGATTCTATGATTCTATGTGCCTGGCATTGAGCAGGTGGGTAGAGGTGAGCTGTGGGAAACCCTCACTGAGCATTGCAGAGAAGCTCTGTTAGAAGATACATTCCAGCCCTTCTTTGTGATATAAGACCATAGATTACAGAGCTGGGCTCACAGCACTGTCCACAGTGGTCAGGTCTAGATTTGGGTAACAAATATTTTTCTAGTAGGATGACAACTGACTCAAACTGAACATTGGTGAGGCCACATCTTGAATATTGGGTTCAGTTTTGGGCACCTCAATACAAGAAAGTCATCAAGGTGCTGGAGCAGGTTCAAAGAAGAGCAACTAAGCTGGTGAAGGGCCTAGAAAACAAGTCTTATGAGGAGCAGCTCCCGGGGCTATTTAGTCTGAAGAAAAGGAGGCTGAGGAGGGACCTTATTGCTCTTGACAACTTCCTTAAAGGACATTGTGGAGAGGAAGGTGCTCACCTCTTATCACAAGTAACTAGTGATATAGACCAAGAGGGAATGGCCTCAAGCTGCTCCAGGGGAGGTTTAGACTGGATATGTAGAAGAACCTTTTCACTGGAAGGGTTGTCAGGTGTTGGAACAGGCTGGCGCCGGCTGAAAGGGTTGTCAGGTGTTGGAACGTGCTGCCCAGGGAGGTGGCTGAGTCCCCATCCCTGGATGTGATTAAAAGCTGTGTAGATGTGCTGCTGGGGGATAGGGCTTGGAGGTGGGTTTGGTAGAGTAGGGTTAATGGTTGGACTCAATGATCTTAAGGGTCTTTTCCAACCAAAGTGATTCTATGATTCTAAAGGGGATCCACATGTTAGGATGCTTCTATTCCTACCTCTTTGTCATGCTTGCTCAAGGCCACTTCAGGGCAAGAGAAGCCTCCTGGGGACCATTCCCAGCACAGCTCTCCTAACCTGCAATATGCACAGAGGTAATTACAAGGATGTGGGGCACTTGGCTGGAGTAGTACAGTGTAGAGTCTGCAGCTTCTCTGGTCAGGCAGCTTTGTTGATACAGCTGGAGCTGGGAAAGTTGAGGTCAGGTAGGACCTGGCAGCAAGCTGGGCTGGACACACCGTGTCCCCTGGTCAACGTGCAGCAGGAGGCATTGGCATCTTCAGATGTGTTGCAACAGATGTCCCAGAGATATGCCCTGGTGTGGTTTGCAAAGCCAATGTGAGGACAAAGAATGGGGACACAACTGTGAAAGGAGCCTGGGCTGCTCTCGTGCCAACCACGTGTGTGTGCTGCAGATGACAGCAGTGTGAGAGAAGAATTTCCAGAGTGGGAAATAAAAAAAAGTCCAGAGATGAATGGAAGATTCTCAATTTTCATTCCTCCCCATCCCTGTGTTCTAGCTATTCAGCATAAAGCAGGGGGGAAAAAAAAAAATGATGGATTTTGATGTCTGGGCAGTTGATTTGCAAATCAGGGATGTTCACTCAGGTGATGGATGGTTCCAGGTGATACCTCTCTGGTTTTCCTCTCTGCAGATCCAGGATAATAGCTTCTATTTAAACAGTACACTTGACCCCAAATGCTTAGAAATTCATATAATCAGAGAAAAAAATGAGGCTGGGAAAAAAAAAAAAGAGTCTTATGAGGTCATCTGATTTACCCTTCTGCCCTGCTTATAACAGTTCTGACAGATGTTTGTCTCACCTGGTCTTAACCTCCAGTGGAGGAGATCCCTCCCTCTCCCTACACAATCTGTCTCTGCTGCTAGGAAGCTTTCCCTCATGTCTAATCTAAATCTCTTCTCCTTATACTGAAGCCATTCCTACTTCTACAGCCACAGAGAGCACCTTCATCCCTTTGGCTGTCTAGCAAGAGTGTTGTGTGTCACCCAAACGTGACCACTTCTGTGGTGCAGCATGGTGTGTGGAGCTGAGGGAGGGGGGTTGTGTGGATGTGTAGGGTGTGAGCATAAGGAGGAGCTGTTCTGGAGGGAAAATTAGGCTTCTTAACCAAGAAAACTGTCTTCTTGTTGGATAAAGGAGGGCTGTGGTTTAAATAAGCTTCATAAAGTTTCTACTTAACTGTTGATAGAGTTGGGAAATGATGGATTTTTTATTTTGGAGGGTTGGAAGGGACCTCTGGAGATCATCTCATCCCACCCCTTCCTCCAGCAGCTCACCCCCAGCAGGGTGCCCAGGGTCACACCAGCCACGTTTGGGATCTCTCCAGAGCAGGAGCCTCCACAGCCTCTTTGGGCAGCTGCTCCAGGCTCGGGTATCTTCACAAGGATGAAGTTTTCCTCCTGTTCAGATGGAGCTTCACGGATTCCAGTTTGTGCCTGATGCCATTTCAGTACAGAACTTGATCATTGGGAGATTTATTGATTTTTATTAGCATGGAATAGGATTAATGTTAGATGCATTTTGAAGCCCTGTGGCAACTGCACTACTGGGATGGTCAGTAGTGGAGGCAGAGGAGCCTTCTCTTGGGAAGCAAGCAGGTGAATCATAGAATATTTGGGTTGGAAAGGACCTCACAAGGTCATCTAGTCCAACCCCTCTGCTATAAGCAGGGTCATGTGGGACATACAAGCCTGGATGAAGAAGTGGAGGGTATTTGAGATGAACCCCAAAGCATTATGAGCATGCCAGAGCCCTCTGTGGAGATGTGAGGGGAACGTCCTTGCTGGAGTTTTGGCTTGCAATGAAGTCCCAAACATGGTGTGGTGTTGGCAAACGATCCCATCTGTCAGCTTAGGAGCTGGTTGTCAGCCCAGGGCCTCTCTCCTGGGAAATCCTGGTCTCCTTATCAGCCTGATCTGCCTCCCAGCATCACCAGACAGCCTAACAGACTCCAGTCCCTGAGATCAGAAGGTGTCACCTCCATCACCAAGGCTCTTACCGGATACACACTGCAAATATCTAACCCAGATAATCAAAGTGTCTGTCCCCAACTATTGCCTGGCTTCTGCCTTTTGCTGGTATTTTCTTTTCCTTTTGGCAGGAAATGGAGTTTGACTGTTTAAATTACTGTATTCAATCTCTTCCTGTTTTTCATGGCAGCGCTGTCACTTGGGGGAGAAAAGAAACGTTTTTGAAGCTGACCAGCCAACAAAAGGCCTTGTGTAAAGAGCTGGGGAACATTTTCCCAACTCTTTGCTAAGAGAGGGCAGGAGAGGTGGATGTTTGGGACCCGAATCCTGACAAGTGTCTTGGCTTTTAAAGGCTTCCTGTGCTCCTGATGCTTCAAGGCAAACCTAAGTCAGTAACTCCCTCAAGCATCTTGGCAGATAGCAGTGCCTAGATCCCTGAGAGTCCTGCAGCTCCTCCATACATCTGTTCCTCAAGTGGTCCTGCCTGGATGCCAGTTGGGTCCACAGGCGTTTTGTTTTGGCAGCATGAGCACCTTGTGCCAGGACAAATGCTGCTTGGTCCTTGGGGCTGATCCATGGGCTCTCGTGTGCTCCATGCTACCAGGCTGGGAAAGGCCATTTCTACAAGGGCTTTGTGTATGATATGGGGCAATGGGTTTGACTCCTGGCAAGGTCACTGTTGGTGTTGGCATGGCCATAATTTTCCTATGAGCTGTCTATATCATGATTTTCCTCTTCCTCCCAGGGCTTGTTTTTGTCATCACTGGTGTTCACAGGACATGAGTCTGAGAGAACCTCTGAGACACCAAGATGGGGAGCAGCATTGCCCCTGTTTTACAGGAGGGTTGGCTAAGGCACAGTAAAACATGACTTGCTCAAGGACTCCTGGATCTTAGTGCCCAATGTCCCAAACTGCTGTAGGAAGAGAAAATATCCTTGTCATTGTGTTTCTGGGACAGAAAATGAGGGTGATTTAGGAATTGTAGAATCATAGAATGGTTTGGGTTGGAGGGGTTCTTTCAAGAAGATCTAGTCCAGCCCCCTGCACTGAGCAGGGACATCCCCAACTAGAGCAGGTTGCTCAGAGGTCTGTCCAACTTGACCTGGAATGTTTCTGGGGATGGGACATCAACCACCTCTCTGG
>NW_008629204.1:0-4994 GCF_000691845.1 Merops nubicus
CATTCCAGGCCTCAAACCACAACACTGTGGCTAAAGACATACAAAATGGCTTCAGGACTTATCTATCTTCACTTTTTCTCAGAGAATCAACTCCTTTAAAACTGTGACCCCAAGTGCCCAGAAAGTTGTCAGGTGACTCAAATCTTCATAGACCTTTGTGTCAGAGCAGCCCTGGACAACACGGGCCACTTAAAATATAGTTGTTTGGTCATTGCTGTCCACCTAAGCATCCTTGAAATTGTTTCAGTAGATGTTGAATACAGAGGTCAATGCCCATTCAGCATTATGTCTTTTCCTTCTCTCATTTATGGTGACTTTCCAACATATCAACAGCCAGATCCCTCCCTCTGATCTTAAATCATACATAAATAACCCAAGGTGCCAAAGCAGTGGAGGGAGGAATAAATAAATACATTCACTTAACAAATTGTGTGAAGAAAGGAGTGAGCTGACTCATGAACCAAGCTGGAATCAGCCAGGCAATGAGTCCTATCATAACATATTTTCCCAGAGAGAGACTCGTGATATTGTCCCAAGATCCTGGGAACTCCACTTGCTATGTCCTTTCCAACAACCAGAATCCTCACATAGCACAAGCATTGTGTGAGCAAGCCCCCCAAACCCACTGCAAGTACAGTCAGTTCACACAGAGGTGGCTTCTTGCCCCACCTCCAAGTTAATGTGGAAGACAGGGGCACCTGGTGCTGATCTCCTAATCAGTTCCCACCCAAGGCTGGCCAGACCGTGGGTGAAAGCCACTCAGGAGGGTCTTTCTTGCCTGGTTGTGGACATCATCCACCTGCCAACCCTCATTCAGGGCTGGGGATTTAACCCCAGCACTTCAAGTGCTGATCCTACCTAATATCTAGCACCTGAGATTAAAGGAACAATACAAGTATAAATTATTTGTTTGCTTCTATATCTAGAATCAAAGATTAGAAAGATTGAAGCCAGTCACATCAAGACCTGAAGTCTGCTGTTTTGGTTTTTTTTTTTTTTCCCAAGAAATTCTACTCAAGCAATTCTACCGTGATTTTTCAGAGAAACAGGGAAATGAAATTACTGCAAATAAATACGTCACTGGATTTTATGTTCTGTAGGTTTAATATTATATCTTGATAGATTACTAATTTTATTTACTATTTTAATATGCTATTTTTTTTTTTTTTTTTTTATGCTGTAATACATTTGTGCTCATGGTTTAAGGCTCAACAGAAAAAAAAAAAAATTTAGTCAAATCTCAGCCAAAAAACATGCTATAGTCACAAAACTAACAGAAAAATCTATCCCTAGAGAAAAACAATAATTTAATTGAAAGATTAAAAAACAGAAATCCATTTCTTCTGTGGAAGATAATGAACTGCAGGAAAACCAAAAAATAACATACTACAACAAAATATCTTGCTGCCCAAAGGAGATGCAGTCAATCTATGATAGAAGAAATAGATTACTGAACTATGAGGACAGTTAAAGCAAGAAAATAATAATATAGAAAAAAGCTTTAGTATATCACATGATATGAACTTGAGACATTAAAAATAGATTAAAGAAAATAAATGATAAGTGATACCATTTGAAAAGTTAAATAACACTGAAAAAATATTAAAGCCAAGAATTCATTTGTGTGTATATGTGTCCATGCACTCACTTTTCTGTCACATCTGTCCATGCTACAATGAATAGCAACCAAAAGTTACACCAGTTTTGTTTTGTGGTAATATTAATATAAAACTAAGAAAATAATATGTCAGATTATTTTGGGACTCCTTTTGTTTCTGGAACTGCAAGTTACAAATTTCATTTTGCACTAATTATCCTAATCAGATAGCGTGTTACATAGAAATCTCTTATTGTTTTTCTTTTCACTGATTGTGATAGATACATTTTCCTGTCGTATGTTTTTTCCTTTTCACTGGTTGTGTTTGATATATTTTCTTGTAATCAACTTTTATTTCAACGTTTATTGGTAGTCTGTTTACTCTTCTTGAAGCCTCAGATTTTTTTTTAATTTTCTATTGATCCCTCTAACATACAAAAAAACTGCATATAAAGAAAGTGTAGGAACAGCCACACCTCCCAAATTACAGCTAAGTAGAGCTAAAACCCTTGAATTGCCTAGAATTTTTGCAAGACTGAACTGCAAAACAGTCAGACGCCAAAGTCTTAAGAGAGCTAAGTAACATACCTTGACTTCTGCTGCAGTAAAAGGAAAATCAGAAATTTCTCAGTATAAGCCAATACAGCTGATTGCAGATCACTATCCATTTGTTAACCTTAAGAACAGACCAGGGAGAAAGGAAAATGTCAAAGTATCCTGATCACAAGTTAGCGATATTGCCTTTTAACTTCTGTGTACTAACATTAATAATAACAGTGAAAGATCTGAGACTGTAGGTACTTCAGGCAGGAACATCTCTGCTACTTTCAACAGTATGCCTAGAAAACCACCAGTAATTATAGAGATGTTGACATGGCATTGATCCCAAAGGGAAAAAAACCAAACCAAACCAAGCCAAAACAAAACAAAACAAAACAAAACAAAACAAAACAAAAAAAACCCATAAAAAACTCTTGGTTATGTATGTATATATACTTTTAAACAGGTGAGAATAACACTATGAACCAATTCTGCCCAAGAAAGCTCACAGGTTATTCTATTAGACACCATTTTCAGAGTTTTGCTGCGGTCCAGAAGAACTGAGTTACCTGTAAATCTTTAAAAATCAAACATAGCTTTTCATCCATTCAGATCTGCAGATTGTAGATTAAGAATGTCAATGCCATTGTGTTAATACCTTCAGTCTTAGGGAAACTGTGCTATAAATATGTCCCTATAAATATGGTTTGGGGTAAAACAGAGCTGTTCTTCTCAATGACTTTAAGTTTTTAGCTAAAGCTCTTCTAATTAACTGCCTTGTCCAAAGTTAGCAACATAAAATGCCTGCTTCTAGCAGTGATAAGACTTCATGTTTAAGGTTACTGCCAGGGGTTGGTGTGCAGACCAAGGCCACTGCTAGGCTTGGATCCCACACGGAGCAGGGCAGAGAGTAACTCGCACCTGTGGGAGGAGCGGGAAGGATAAGTCCAATCACTAAGAATCACCAGTGGGGTATTCCATCCTGTATCTGTCATATGCAGTAAAAGCTGAAGGATTAGGAGGGGTAAGCCTTTCCATTGCCCCTTCCATCTCCCTTCCATCTTCTTCTTGCTTGCTTCTGCTGCTCCTGCACTAGCCAGCATCCAAGGATGACTTCATCCATTCTGCCTTTGAGCCCTGAACTGAGTTCCAGAATCCATCTCCTGTACCCAGTTGCCATCCGCAGCTGAGGCAAGCCTGGGACTTTTCCCCAGAGACTTTTCCACAGCAGGGGTGATGATGATGGCCATCAGGAGGGATTTGGGTTTGATACTGGTTTTCCATTTGTACATATTCCATTTTATTATCATTATTATTATTATTATTAGTGGTAGTATTAAAGGTGTTTTCTTTTTCTTTTTTAATGAATAAGTCTCTCTCCCTTATTCTCTTTCTCAGCTGGGGGGAGGAGGTTAACAGAGAGTGTCTGTTGTGGGTCTGGGGGGGGCCCTGACCCCAAAACGCAGCACATACTTTTCTGTCTGATTGCTCTCAGTACATATTTAAGTTTCCCAAGCAGGAAACCATTACTGTATGCAATATTTTTATTCTCAGAATACTGTATTTATTGCAGACCTCTTAAGTATCATGTACTGGTGATATAGTTTTACTGATGTTTGAGTCATTTGGATAACTTCTTTTTAGTTTACACAAATATACAGAGGTATATTAAAAGAACAGCCAATTCAGTCAGAAGTTAGGATATGGTAAAATTATACTTGTCTATGAAAAGTTTTCTATGCTCCTCTGTGTACCTGAACTACACTGTTCTGTGATTATATGATTGGATTCTCTCCACACATCATTTTTCTGAGAACAAATTGAAAACATTTTTCAGGGTCCTGAGAGTATGCAAAACCCTGCCTGCCCCATCCCCCCTGGAGCGCTCCCCACCATGCCCACAGTCCAGGACCCCATGTCAGTCCCCCCGGTGCCACCAGTCCCTGCCCCAGCTGCAGGGTCATTCTCCAGCTCCTCAAAGCCCTGCTGCACCCCACCATGAACCCCATGGAGCTGGGTCCACAATCAGGCCCATGGCCCAGCTTGGTGTTGGCCAGTCCTCATCTCCAGGGCTGTGCTCAATGTCTGGGGATGGGGCTGCGCTGGTGTCCCCCACCTGCCCTGCTCCTGGCTGCCAGGCTCTGCTCCCCTGCCAGCCTGGGGAGCCCCTGCCACTCCAGTCCCTAATGCTCACATGAAGCTACAGTCCACAAAGCACCTTGACAATATTTAGTGAAGGAGCCTTGCCTCCTTTGTGGCAACACATATCATACAATGAATAAATTGTGTTGAGAAATAAATATACATTTTCTCAGGATTAAGGAAACAATGTCATACTAGAGAAGTCTTTGTTATGATGATGATGATGCCACTGAATTTCTTTGATGTTTTGGAGAACAAAAAAGAATGCTGAATGCTTTTGTCAGATAAGTTGTTTCTCTATGGTAAAGTTATACTTAGAGGGGGAGCAAAAAACAACTTCCATACAGCCTCACAGGCCTTTTATTTTGAGACTGTAACTGAAGGGAAGGCTGCTGTTATGTGCTAACCTGGGTTGTTTATACAGTCCTTGTGTGGTTTTAGCATATGCCAGCTAGAATCCTCCTAAAGAATGACTTGGTGAAATGCTGGGGTTTGAACCCCGAGCCAAAAATTAAGGTTGACATATGGGTGATTCCCACAACCCTTCATAAAGAGGTGGTGAGTTTGCCTTATAGCTTCCCCCCAGGGTGCGGCCGGCCCTGCAGGGAGAGCCAGAAGGGAAATGAGCCCCAGGGGTCCCGCATTGAGTTGACAAAGGTCAGGTGTCTGCTTGGGGATAAAAGCTGGGACCACTGGCAGGGGGGGAGGGGGGGGG
>NW_008629204.1:5025-10369 GCF_000691845.1 Merops nubicus
GTGCACTCCACAGAGCTTCCTGGTTCAGGGCAGACCTCCTGACTCTCCCTGGAGCTGGGCCCCAGTCTGTTTAGACCTTTGTGAATGCAGGCTGATAGGGTGAGAGTCACTATGTGTTCACCTTTATCATATGTGTTTAGCTTGCTGGTCTGGCTGTTTCCCATGCCAACTGTGGGCAACCTTGGGTCTCTGTTTGTACCACGTGTTGTGGGCCGAGTTATGTCCTTTGTAGGATTGTTGGGGGTAGCGTCAATTACGTACCAGCTGATTGATCTGTTTGTACTCCCAGCGATCATTCATGTGATGTCCTTCTTGTCTACAATACAGTCTGTGTATTGGATTCTCTTTCTGCTGGTGCTATCATTTTTGTTGGGCCTGGTCATTGGCAGAACACTTGGTTTGGAAGGGTGGGTGCTCCCCTTGGTGTGGAAGGGTGGATCGTTCCTGCAGGCAGTCCGCATGCAGCTTTCTGTGCTGGGGGCAGGCAGGAACACAATGAGTCTGCTGGCCTCAGTGTCTGGAAAGACTCCTGGGCATGTGCAGTTTGCTCATACAGCTTTAACCTTGGGCTGCCTATGATAAAGGAACCAATTGCCCAAGGAAAGTCAGCATAGGTAGTTGCCTCAGCTAGCTATTAATCCAATGCTAGGCAATGGTGTGCAATTTAAGTCTTTATTTAGCATCTATTTGGTTAAATTTGAGTCTTCTCTGTTTTTGAAATTCAAAACAATGAGATATGTGTATGCAGTTAAGTGGGTAAATCAGATTGCCTCTGCAATGTCACAAATAAACAAACAAACCTCATCTCTAGAGTCAGAGGAGCTCTGCTTCAATGGAATGTTTGAAAGCACTACTAGAAGATAGAAAACCTAGGTTTGAATTCTTTCTCTGCTTAATTGAGAGCATGAAACTGTTTTATAAAAATATTGGCCAGTTAGCCCAGCACAAATTGGCAAAACATAAAATAAAATATGAAATCATTAAACATGCAGATAAATGACAAAATGGAAAAAGGTCAAGCAGGATTTTGTAGGAGGGTGAGGCCAGTTCTCAGAAATCTATTACAGTCTATATAGACATCACCCAATCTACATGGAAAGAAACTTGGTAGATAAAGTGTACTTAAACTGCTTAAGTTTTTGCTGTTCTCATCCCAAAAACACAACAATTTTTCTTGTGATAAGAAAGAAAGTCCTCTTGTGGAGTGATACCTGGTTAACAGAAAATGAAAGGTAGCAATAGATAATTTGTTCTCACAGTGGAGGTTGGTATCTGCTGAGATATCTGCTTGGTATAAATGACCTGGAAAAGGTAATGAATGGTGATGTGACAAGGTCTGCTGATCATTTTTACAGCTCTGAATAACTGTGATGAAAAAACGATGTGAGAATATTTCAAGAGCTGAGTGTCTGAATGATAAAATGACAGATGAAATTCAGTGTCAATAAATGCTAACTAATGTATATGAGAAACAACAGCTGTAACTAAAAATAGACAGTGAAGAACTCTCATTTAGTTATTACTGTTCAGGAAAAAAAAAAGTTGTTTTCATTGTGAGGGTCTCTATCACAAAATTATCTCAATGCTCAGCAGCATTCAAAACAGCAAATAGAATGACTGAAATTTTAAGAAAGGATTAGAGGACAAAACAAAATGGTATTCTAAAAAGCTGCGACATATCCGTGTGTTAAATACTACATGAAATCCTGATTCTGTCTGCATTGAGATGCAATATAATACTGGATAAGAGCAGTGGCAAAAAAAATTACTTCTGTTTGGAAAACCTTAGAAATACTCCCCAAGTTCATAAAATAATAACTAGATGTCATTACATTAGCTTATTGCACAGAAATTTTAAAAATACTGGGAGGAAATAATTTTATAGACTGTAAAATTCAATACTACAAAATACTGTTGATGTCTAACACACAGACTTAAAAAAACAATTATTTTATTGTTTATGGAATAAAAGTCCACCAAAGCCATAAATAGTGATGCATTTTCATCTTAGAAATTCCCCAAATATGAAAGATATTCTAAGAAAGACATCAGTCACCTGGAACCATTCCACTTTTATTATGAACACTAATGGTAGGGTGGGTTATACTAAAATGTAGGTTAAAGTAAATAAATAGTTTTAGAAATAAAAAATATTTTAATATAAATAAGATGTAGGGTTTGTTTTCTACTAAACACTATTTGTAAGAAGTAGAGAATGAATTCCTCTTGTCTCTGATGTTATGGAGTAATTATGTGGTTACAGAATTAAGTCATCACTTTTTTTTTGCTCTCTCTAGTCAGGTGAATACAGCAGTGATGGTATTTTCTAAGAAATTGCAAATGTACATTTCAAATCTGGTAACAGAGAGATCTGACAAGCCAGGCGAACTGTTTTAACTAGTTGGATATTCTGAGAGGATTCTTAATCACTTGTCCTGATATTATTTCATTCTGTATAGAATCTTTAAATATTTATTTAGACAATAATACTGTAATATTGCAGGATGTGCCTTCACACAGGGTATATGCCATTTCAAAGCATACTTGGATGTTTTAATATGAAATGGAACAAAGTCAATAGGAAATCTTTAAACCAAATCACTCAAATCCCAAAACTCTTTTTACAACTTACAACTGTCCCTCTGATTTTCTTCCTGAAGGAAGTGATTTTCTTCTGTGTTGTGTGTTTTAATACTACCTTCTTCCATCTGGCTATAGGATTCTACCTTACCCTTTTCAGTAATACAGGAGCACTCAGAACTTTAAAAGCAAAATGCCTGCTATAAAGAGTGGAGGAAGTGTCTTTGCTTTTTCATAGGAGGTGAGTCTGTTTTCTGAAGAGCTCATGCCAGATAGTGAAAAAATAATTACTGCTGCCCAAAATAGATACATGACAGTTAAGAATCATCCCCAAATGCCTACTGAAGCCACATGATGTAACAAAGTAGCAGTACAAGAAAGCAGTATTTTTGCAGTATAATTTGACATACTGTCCTGGGTTCAGCTAAGATAGGGTTAATGTTCTCAAGCAGCTGGGAGAGGCTGCAGCTGGGATAAACAACCAAACAGGCCAATCGGGTATTCGATACCGTACTGATGTCATGCCCTCTACACAGGGGAGGAGTGGGCCAGCAGAAGTGTGCGTGTTTTCAGAAAACACATAAGCATGTGTTTGATTTTGTACTTTTTTTTTTTTTTTCTCCAGTTTAGGATTTATTTTCCTTTTCAGTACACTTTCAAAAGTATTTGTGACTTTCTTCATCTATAGTTTAGGATGCCTGGCATTAGATTTCTGACTCATCAAATCAATGGTATATTGTTAAACTCTGTTTTATTTAATTCTTGGAATTGAACCTGTTTGATCATTATTTCACCTCTGAAATAATTTCAGAGTATCATTACCAGTAGTATCTGTTTTAGGCTTCCAGCTACTGTTACATGTCTTCTTAACTCATCTTTCTTATGTATCTTATATTCATGCTGAGGTCTTGCAGATCTTCTTGACATGTTTATGAAAAATTCTCAGTAGTAGTGAGAGCTATGAAGTGGAGAAAGATTTATATATTCCAAATGTAGTGGAGAATAATAATCAGCCAAAGAGTGAGCGTGTGTATTTACAGAATTTGGACTGTAAACTTCTTTAGCTTTAAGAATTCATCTTAATTCTTAATAAGAATTATTATCTGTTTTGATACAGTGACTAGTCTTTTGTAGGTATGACTTAAATGACAATATAAGCACATATGTAACATTTTAAAAGATTTACTGAGCCTACAATGAAACAGGAGGAAAAAGAAGTGACAGTTCAGGGAGGACTTTGATACTTTAGCCACAAAAGTAATCTAAAATTAGACACACTGTCATTGGAAGTTGAAGAGAAACAAATCTGAATATCATGTTACAAGATCTAGAGGGTGGAAGGTTTATGTAAAGTACAGAGAAGGTAGGTGGTGTAAGGGAGAAAGGTTACAGAGAAATTAGAAAAACATGAAGACAAAGTGTGTTTCTGAGCCTTTAGACAAAAGTTCAGCACTAAAGACTCTCTCATCTATTATACTATCTATTGGTATCAGGCTGTCACAGACTGTTTCATATTAAGGACTGTTTTAACATATGTCTGTTGTAAAAAAGACAACCAGAGTGAAATCAGTGTTCTTTATAGCCTTGTTTTTAGGACTCAAAGTTTCTGGAACAATGGAAAATGCTATTGAAAAATAATTAAATCTAGTAATCATACTATTAAACAAGGATATTTGCTGCGCATTACACAGAGACAAATTAAAAAGATTACAATAGTTTCCAGAAAACGTCTGTTAAACAATGTCAAATTGATGATAAAGAAAATTGAGATCCCTTTGCAGTGAAGTTTAATCTGGCTGCACCCAGCTATAAAGAAGCTGTCAAAGGCAACAATTAATTTGTTGTTAATTCAGAAAGGTTATCACTAGGAATCCTTGACATTCAAGTCCTAACTTTCTGCCAATTTTTTATTTTTCCGCATTGGCGGAAATGCGGATAGACAAGTAGACTCAAGCTCCTCTTTCTAAAGGATAGAGATACCCGTTATTGTCTTCCATTAGGAGAAAAAGATACAGAGCCAGGTTTCATTTTCCTTTGACTTCAAGTGAAGAAATATATCTTTTGTTAAAAACAACAATTTGTGAAAAAAAACACAGGTGGTTGTTTTACCTGTCCTTTTAAAATATTGATGATTCAAAAGGTAAGTATAAGATTTCATACTAATGAACTATTGTTTTCCAATCTGATCCAATTCCCTAGGAAGTCAATAGAAGAGCTTCAGTTAATGTTACTGAATTTGCATTTCTTCAAATATCCTTTAGGTGAGATTTATTTATGAAATATCAGAGGTGCTTTAATTCCTAGAAGTAACTGCTATGTCCATGTCAGTAAATAGTGTAAACTCATGAGAAAAGATCGGTGTAGGGACAGTACTGAGACCTATGTCTGTGCTATTCCGAAGGTTCTACTTTGGACTGGTTCTGGTCTGGATTTGTGGACTCTCAAGTACAGTTTCTTGATTTAGTTTAGTCCAAAAGAAGTACAATGGTAAGCCCTAAGACCTGTTGGCAACATGAAACAGAATGCAGTGAGAAGGAATGATTAAGGGACTGCTCAGAAGTACATCTGCTGCCCAAATAAAACACTGATAGAAAAGGAACCCAGTATGACTAGTTTATGACAAATTAGGTGCTCTTAACTCATGCTGATTCGTTCCGTTGACTACAAATAGAAGCATTAATTTCAAGTGATACCAATGAACCTACCTCAATTCCCCCTCACTACCTTCTCCCCTCCCCCTATGTGGTGGTTTAAACCACTTTTA
>NW_008629205.1:0-8380 GCF_000691845.1 Merops nubicus
GGATGGCCTCCCTTCCCTCCAGCGTGAGGGAAAATGTATTTTTTAGCCTCTCAGGAAATGCTTCTTTTCCTTTTAAATTTCTATTCAACTTCTATGAAACAGCTTGTCATTCTGCCTGCACTAGCATATTGATGCACCATGACTTTCCTGTATTTTAAAGAATTCTAGGAATACTCACCTTATGCAAAAGGATGAGAAATCTTGATAAAAGATTAAAGTTTTTACAGTAATGAAAGATAAGGAGGTGGTCTTTAAAATTAAGAAGAAAAGACTATCTAAGGCCAAGTTAAGAGGTACACATTTTGAGATTTGCTCTGTAAAAAAAAAAAAAGAAAAAAAAAGGCTGTATTTGAGGAATAACTGCTATTGTACTGCATCGTTTATAAATTTAGAAAAGCAGTAATTCCTAGTATGGGACGCTCATGACTTGACACAGAATTTTAAGGACTAATTCATGACAAAATCATAGGACAACCTCAGTTCTGCAGTCCGCTCCATACTATGAAACCCCACATCTAATGGAGGTTATTATAGTGTTGCTTTACTAATATTAGGGTCTTCAGAAGCTTGGCAAACTTCAAAGAAATAAATACAAAATAGAGTTTTTACCTAGGAGCTTCCAAAAAAATAGAGAAATAAGAGGAGAGGTAATCAAATGTGAACATTCGGATCTATTCCATACAGAAATTGCTAAAGAAAGACTTTCTTTAATTTGTCTATACATTTTTCTCTAACTCAGAGAGACAGTTTCCCCATTATTGAAACCAATTTAAAATGTAAGTTCCTCCTGGAGTATTATCATCATTTTTGATCTATTCAAAACTGGAGAGTAGTAAAAGTGACTGAGTAGAAGAGACTGCATAGTTTATTCCCTTCTCTTTCCTGTGCTGTGTAATCTTATATTGGTGAAGGAATTTAAAGAGAAAGAGAATATGTAGTACCTGCTAGAATATATACTCTTTCCTACATGCAGTATTATTTATGTTAACCACTTACCTCTTGCATGAAACCTTTTCAAATACATTTAGAAAGAACATTTTTTGCAGACTCTGGAGAACTTCTCTTATCTGTCATAACAGTTATATTTTCAATGCATGCTGTGTAATTAAACATGAACTCCCCTGCCTGAGTAGCAATTCTAAATAAGACTGTTTTTCAGGTCTTTCTCCAATAACTTTAGAATATTTCCAAGCACATTCTCTTATAACTAATGTTTCACTGGTTGGTGTGGAGTTTCCTTGTTTTCACCTTTTTTTTTTTTTTTTTTTCTTTCATCTTTTAATGGTAGCTGTGTTCTAGAAAATCTCTTTTTGTCAGATGTTTATACTAAAAATAATGGTGGAATTCAGGTGTAAAAATCCGTGATAGGGTTTTCAGAGGCAAATTATGAAAGATTTCATAAGATATTTCTTCCACTTATTTCAGCATGCAAATTAGAGGGGTTTTTGCATGGTTTTTCTGCATATTTGTCTGTAATTACTGCAACCCAATAACATGAAATTTATACTTCCTTACATGTTTTCTGATTTAACCCTTTGAGTTTGACTGAAGGATTGTGTATATAATTTATACCAAAATAAATTCCATTTTTAGAGGTCCAAGGTAAAACAAAAATTAAAAAACAAAACAAAACAAAACATGACAGTGGACTTGCTTCATGCAATAACTGCACTCAGTGAACATTTCTGAAGAATAATATTTTTCTTCTCTTTAAGCTGGATGTACTTCTATGTAAAATTTAAATAAATCTGAAGTAGAACAATTTACTTAATAAATGGGAAAAAGGAAAACATAATTCACAGCAGACTGGATTCACTTCTGAATTTCCTCTACAGCTACATGTAGAGCTAGAAAAGGCCTACTGAATGACACTATTCAGTGTTAATCAGTGCAAGACTGGTTCCTGCAGTACTGTGAGAAATACCATTACTGACCAGTAATAGATTTCATGGGGCTTTGCTGTATTTTTAATTCTAAACAACCCCCAATTCATTACTGACTGTTTTTTGTTGGTTTGATTTGCTTTGGTTTGGTTTGCTTTGGTTTGGTTTGGTTTTTTGACAACTGTACAATCAAAAAAAAAACCCCAAACCAAACCAAACCAAACCAAACCAAACCAAACCAAACCAAAAAAACACTACACACACAAAAAAATCCCAAACAACAAAACCAAAAAACAAAAAAACCCAAAAGAACAAGTTAATTCTTAGGTCAGCTAACCTATGTTTAGTGTTGTCTTTTAGTAGTGTATCTTCATTTCCTGCTTTGACCAGACCTCAACACCTCTCATACCCTTCTTCCCTTTTGGAAGCTGTTTTAAGAATCCTTTTTTTCTTACTAATCAGGATAAAGTTTTCATTTCAACTCTCCCAGTAAATCCTTACTAGAAATCCTTCACAACTTTTTGCACTCTAAATAATCAAGAACAAGATTTGCATCCTAAGCTTCTGGCCTCCCAGGCTGATTGTGGTGGGACTGCACTTGACTGTGGAGGTTTTCCCACTCAGATGTTTGTGGAGAAGGAAGATATTAGACAACATGGAAGTCAGTTAGTTGCAGAAAAATGGCAAATAAATTTAACTTTTCAGAAGTTTCCAGGTTTTAACTACCATTTGGGACCACTTTACAGTTTGCCATTAATTAAGGAAAGAGAATTTAAAAATGATTAAATAAAATTACCTGTGAGGAAGGAGAAAGAATGGATAAGAAAAACAAACATTCCCACATGGACAATTAACCATAAGTTGTGTGAAGTTCTTCTGAATTATGTAAAGCTGGATCTGTTGCAGGGTACTGAACATGAAAATTCCCTTAATGACTCAGATGCCCAAGAGCTAAAGTATCAGATTTCCTAGACCAATGAAGGAAACCTTTTAGCTGATGTAATATGTGGTATTTGATGTAATACATGGGACGTGACAAGACGCATTCCACAGTCCTGAAGGAACTGGCTGATGTAGTTGCCAAGCCACTCTCCATGATATTTGAAAAGTCATGGCAGTCAGGTGGAGTCCCTGGTGACTGGAAAAAAGGAAACATTGTACCCATTTTTCAAGATGGTAGAAGGGAGGACTCTGGGAACTACTGACCTGTCAACCTTGCCTCTGTGCCAGCGAATATCAGGGAACACATCCTCCTAGAAGCTGTACTAAGGCACATGGAGGACAGGGAGGTGATTTCAGACAGACAGCACAGCTTCACCAAGGGCAAGTCATGTCTGACCAGCCTAGTGGTTTTCTATGGTGGAGTGAGAACATCAAGGAAAAGGGAAGACCTATGAATGCCATCTGTATGGACTTGTGTAATGCCTTTATCTCAATTCCCCACAACATCCTTCTCTGTAAGTTGGAGAAACACAGATTTGATTGATGGACTCTTTGGTGGATAACAAATTGGTTGGGTGATGCAGTTGACATGCTAGACAGAGACAGGATATCATTCAGAGGGACATAGACTAGCTCAAGAAGTGGGCTTGTGTGAACCTCATGAGGTTCAATGAGGCCAAGTACAAGGTTCTGTACCTGGGTCAGGACAACCTGTGGTATCAATACAGGCTGGGGGATGATGAGATTGAGAGCAGCCCTGTGGAGAAGGAAACTCGACATGAGCCAGCAATATGTGCTTGCAGACCAGAAAGCCTTTGATGCCTGGGCTGCATCGAAGGAAGCATATCCAGCAGGTCCAGGGAGGTGGTTCTGCCCCACTACTTTGCTCTCAGGAGATCCCACATGGAGTACCATGTCCAGGTCTGGAGCTCTCAGCACAAGAAGGACATGAACCAGTTGGAGCAGGTCTGGAGGAACCCAGATCATCAAGCTGCAACACCTCTCCTATGAAGTCAGACTGAGAGAGTTGGGGTTCTTCAGCTTGGCAAAAGAAGGCTCCAGGGTAGCTTTTGTTTGTGGCTTTTCAATACTTAAAGGGGACCTATAAGAAAGATTGGGACAGTCTTTTTAGCAGGTCCTGTTGTTATAGGACAAGGGATAATAGTTTTAAACTAAAAGAGGGTAGATTTAGGTTAGATATAAAGAAGAACTTTTTTTACGATGATGGTGGTGAAACACTGGAACAGGTTTCCTGGAAAGCTGGTAGATACTGCATCCCTGGAAACACTCCAGTTCAGGTGAGAAGGGGCTCTGAGTGATGAAATCTAGTTAAATATGTCCCTACTGAGTGCGGGGGGATTGGACTAGGTGACCTTTAAAGGTCCCTTCCAAATGATTCTATGATTTTTTTTCTTCAAACAGCCAGAATATAAAGACTTTTCTTACAATCATAATAAGCAAAATATATTAATAACTCTGTGGAGAAAAAGAAAAGTGTTAGAGATAACATTACACTACACAGCATTTTGCATCTCATTAGATAATGAGCCATACATCTAGTACTCCACATTTAATACAAATCTGACAGATCATCTACTTTACATTTTTTTCTTTAATTTTTTAACTCAGATTTGGAAGTAGAAATCACACTTATTTATTCTCTGGTATTTATTAGTAGTTTACATTCATACAGAACAAGCTATTGTAGTGGAGAGATATCCAATCTCTTAGTCTTATCTGGGTTAACAGAAGATGAAACTTGAGAGAGGCATTAGCTTCCTATGACATTATTTTTCAGACATTCAGAGTTCACCTTGATTTAGATAATTTAATTTTCACTGGTTTCTTTGAGAAATGCCTTTCTGCTTCTTCTTCTAGTTGCTTTGTGATTGCAGTTATAAAAAGTAGTAATTATTAGTGGTTATAAGTTGCTAGGTCAACTTGAGTACATATGTTTTGTTGATCAGGTTCTTCAGTTTTGAAGGTAAAATTCCAAATCTTTTAGCCTCATTTTCTTTTAAGAAACCTACTCAAAATAACTAGATAGGCACCTTGATGACTAAGAGATGATACTATTGACAAGGAGGCAGGATCCCTGTTTCTCCATCAGTCACAGTTTGAAGATCTACTTCAAAGGCACTGTAATACAAGACCACCTTGTGACAATACCTGGATGTAACCACTTGTAAGCTAAGAGGAGACATAGCCCTGCTCAGTGTTTGCTTTGTCCTTGGTAATGTGTCACAACACTCCTGAAAGAAAGTTGAGAAGGGTCAGTTGCTCATTTTGGTGTCAAAACAACAGCTTATATTCTGCTTGGTGATAGTCAAGAACAATAAACTACAAAGATATGTTCCACCCAGATTCTTTTCTGTCAGTTGTGCATGGAAGCACTTGTACTATCATGGAGGCAATACTTCAGAATAAATGGTACACTCTTGGATACCAAAGGAAGAAGGACAAAGAAGTTTTTACTGAATAAAGAAATCAATATTTAAGAAATTAATAGTAGTATATTTTGAATGGTCAGAAAAGTTGATATTTGTTATATATTAATACTATTTTATACATATATTAATATTAATTAATATATTCAGACTGGGGACTAAGAGTATTAAGATTATCTCCTGCATCAGTTACAATTAACTACATTTTAGGAGCTGTCTGAAGCCTCCTAAGAGCAACAGTGCACTCACACATACATGTGTGCATGCACATAAAGACAGACATAGACACACCAGTATTACATGGCCTAGTTTGGGAGAAGTGTTTTGGGAGAGAAAAAATTATAACCACCTTTCTTTGACTGGCACTAACCTGAAAAGTATACTGACAGCACAAAATGGTGAAGAGAGTCTTTTGTGAAGCTGAAGGCTCCCAGAAGGGCTTTGGTCTTGCCCACATTGGACCACTTTTAATTCTTCTGATGTTTATTTC
Source organism: Merops nubicus (assembly GCF_000691845.1). Classification (NCBI taxonomy): domain Eukaryota; kingdom Metazoa; phylum Chordata; class Aves; order Coraciiformes; family Meropidae; genus Merops; species Merops nubicus. The sequence goes on from NW_008629205.1 coordinate 5,763, forward strand.
TACTTTTTGCCACATCCATTAATGTCAGTGACAGAACAGCCATCATTAGTTCTGTGTGGTTGGAGTCTATGTATCCTGTTAGTGCTTATGTAATAAGATAGAAAGAATATGAATAGTCTCAGAAGCCACTACATTAATCACTGATATTGAAGTGTTGTGCTGTGCAGCATGTGATCAGTTTTGACATATCTTCAGCTACTATCACAAGAGGCTGATATCTCTTTTATTTGTCCCCCAGTCCAGCTCATCTCCTCAGATAAGTTTGCCCTTGCCTATTGAGGCACTGCTGTGGTGTACCATCCCCCAACTGCAAAGCAAGAATATTCACCTACTGAAAAGAAATACTGACATTAAAACCACAGCAAAACCCTATTAATTCTAATTATTTATGGTGTGTTAAAATAAATGTTTCCTAAATCACATAAGGACGTTGAAATAAATAGGTTGTTCCTGCCCCAAGTAGCTGTTGTAATGGCATTTTGTGACTGTTTTCCTAAAGAATATTAAGCAGAGGTAGTTATTTAAGTTACTACAGTGCATACACAGCCTGTATTTATTAGACATAATAATTAATCTAAAGGGAAAAGGACAGAGGATGAGAAATAACCAGCTGTTGAAGTTGTACCATCAGGAAAGCTATATAATTCACCAGTTGTTAGGCTGTTCGGTATACTCTTTCCTTCTGGATTAGGATGCTATGCAGAGATATTCTGTACTAGGAATGGTAAGAAAAAAAGAGTACTATGATAAAGATGAATATGTAGAAACATAGTATTCCAAATGTTCCCCTTTCATCTCACCAGAAGGTACAGTGACTCAGATGTGAAGGTTCAGTTGCTTGTGTATCAGTCTGCAATGACCCATCTTTAGGTCAAAATCAATACCCTCTCATCAATTTCTTTCTTTTTTATTAGGCATTTAAAAACAATTTAAATAATTTTCTGATCTATTAAACAAACAAACAAACAAACAAACAAACAAAAAACAACCATAAAACTTCACAAAAGCAAAACAAAACCCAACAAAACATCAAAAAAGCAATTGAGTTGACACCACTGAGTTGGAAGTTATCACCCAGAAGGGAGCTGACAAAAAGCAGCTGAAGATAAAAATTAGTCATTCCTTGCTTGTGTTGGATCAACATCCTGTAGGAAAGGACACATAAACATCAACTTTTACTCCTTTAATTACAGAAATTCTAGCAGAAGGTGTTCCTGTTCAGTTTGAGGAAGCCTTTTTCTAGAAAACATAACATAAAACACAAGACAACTATATTTTTAAAATAATTGTCCATAGTCCTGATAAAAGAGACACTGGTGCTGTTCACTTTATTGTGTTATGTACTTCAGTCTCATCTTTTGCTGAATTCTTATGCCCCAACCAACACTGTGACAAGTTATGACTAGTTCTCTTGGGACTCTTGCTCACCAGAAAAAAACAAAACAAAGCAAAACAGTAATAAGTCACTTTGCATTGATGTAATTGTTAAGTAAGTAATAATCACAGAAACAAGGAAAAGAACTTTTAAAGTCAATACTGAAATCAAATGCAAAAATTCTGAAGGTGTGCAGCAAGTGCTTGCATCATTCTGATCTCCCCTTCCTTGTAATGCATCTTATACACAAACACAAACCCCATTTTGCACATATCATGCAGTCATAGATGTTGCTACAGTGTATTTCTGCTTCTAGCTAATTGAAACCTTAAGAAATTTCTAATTCCAAATTTTGGGGCTTTGAGATTGTTTGTTTATTTATTTATTAAGGAGTTTGTTTAGTCAGAAAATCTGTAAGTGAAATATTAATAATTAAGTGTTGCAATAAAACTGGGAGACAGAAAAGAAGAAGAAAAAAGTCAAAAAAAACCTGAGCCAAGCCTCAAATAAAAAAAAAAATTGCTATTTATTTTTCTTAAAAAAACCCCAAAAACTTCCATCTCTCTGGTATCTGTTTCTGATGGATGATATGAAAATGAACATCAGAGAAAACCTTAAAATCTGAATACCAGAGATGTTTATAATACTTGACAACATCTCTGTTACTTTTTGGTTTTCTCCCTATTTTTGTGCTGAAATATGTAGCCCTAGGAACTGTTCAAATCTGTAGTGCAGTCAGCTTCCTGAAAAGTGGTTGAAAAACTGGGCCTTGTATCTTTTTATAAACGATGAACATGTCTACTGCAGGTTACTCACATTTCCATATATAGTTCAGGTGTAAACCATTTATCTGTTTCCAGTCATGGGATAGAAAATTAAGACTTTTAACAGACCAACAATTCAACAAAGCTGCAATGAGGAAAACTGCAATTATGTGAGCTTTCAGCATGGTTATTCATCCCTACTATGTGTCCATTCTTTCTGTCACATAACTCTAACTCTGCCTTTTCCCTTAACATTTGTATTATCTCCCTAGTGCTTTCCTGAATCAGGAAATTTTAAACCTCAAAACACTTGTAGCTCAAATACCAGAAAGTCTTCTGATTCTGGCAAGACTGTGGTAAGAATAACTCCCTCAGTTCATGTGCTATGCTGCCATTCAGGTCAGGGGAAACTCTAACAGAGGGAACATCCCGTTCTTCTGAATGGGATCATTTATGTGAACCTGTTTACCCAATGGTTC
>NW_008629205.1:8446-12682 GCF_000691845.1 Merops nubicus
GGGAAGGGATAAAAAGAAATTTCTTAAATCAGTTTTGCTACCAGAAGAATTGCTGGGGTTACTATGTCCAAAATGGGCATACTTTACCTGCTGCATTTGAACTGATGAGTTTGGTGGCCTATTACGATGGAGTTAGTGTCACTGGGTGAGGCAATAGCAACTGACATCATCCACCTGAATTTGTGCAAAGCGTTTGACAATGTCCTGCATGACAACCTGGTCTCTAAATTGTAAAGACATGGAAAGTCACTGGTTGATGAAAAGTACAACAATGTGCAAGTGCAGCCCCCCCAAAAAAAACTGTATCCTGGGCTGCATCAAAAGGAGCGTGACCAGCAGGTCAAGGGAGGTGATTCTTTTCCTCTACTCGTTTCTAGTGAGACACCACCTAAAATACTGCATCCAGCTTTGGAGCCCTGAACACAAGAAAGAAATAGGCCTGTTGGATTTAGTCCAGAGGAGCGCCACGAAGATGATGACAAGGAGGGACACCTATCCTATGAGAACAGGCTGATAGAGTTGGGTTTGTTGAGCCTGGAGAAGGGTCCTGGGACGACCTTACTGAGCTCTTCGAGTATCTGTAGGGGGCCTACAAAAAAGCTATGGAGGGACTTTTTACAAGGGTTTATAGGCAGAAGGGAGGGGTAATGGCTTCAGACTGAAAGAGGGTAGACTTTGATTAGATGTAAGGAAGTTGTTCGCTATGAGGGTGGTGAGGCACTGGCACAGGTTGCCCAGGGAAGTTGTAAATGCCCAACACTGAATGGGTTCAATACAGAGTTGGATGGGACGTTGCACAACCTGATCTAGTGGAAGGTGTCCATGCCTGTGGCAGGGGGATTGGAACTAAGGTCCCTTCCAACTCAAACCATTCTATGATTCTATGTTAATGCAGCAACTCAGTTAACTACAATTAGTCATAAACAGCTCAGACACCAGATGTTTAACTCTGTTCAGGATAATGACTGAAGACAGTATGATCCCTTTGAGGAACAATACAGTAGGAGGCTAGTGAAAATGTTGAGCAATGTATGGATCAAATGCAAGTGAAACATATCACTGTGACTTGGGGTCGTTGAACTGTTATGATAATTTTATTTTTCCACGACTCTAAAGATTGTAATCAGAGTCAGAGTAAAGGCCTATGGCCTCATGTACTCCCTCACTTCAGAGCTTCAATGGCTGCTGCCTGATGGTTTTGTGCTTCAAAGCCCTCTAAAATTTCACATCATAGAAATGTAGAATATCCTTATTTTGTTCAGTTTTGAAAAGAAGTGCAAGATCTGTAACACACCGCTTAATTACATACTGAGGATCCCGGTCCTGGCCTTTGATTAAAAAAAAAAAAAAAAGCTTTTAGACCTTCAGTGAAGGGAAATAGAATTTATGTTGTACTTTGACCTCTTTTTCACACATCCATATTTGCAGATCTAGCATGAGAGAGGATTTGAGACTCAGCTCTTCTGTCAAAACAGGATTATAGTGATGTTTCTGTACTGCCAATTGTCAATTCATGGTGCATAAAGTTCAGAACATCATCTATCATGTTTGTGTTGTGAATAAATAGTCAATGTTTATTTCTGATTTTGAGCATTGGCAGGCTTTAAGCTGACAAAGGCCCATAAAGATACTGAAATCCAGTGATGCCCAGATACAAAAGTTAGATTAATTGAGTATGAATACAAACAGTCCAAGGGAGATATCCATACAGCATAAAGCAGCCTAAGGCCCTAAAATGTTGGCTAGGCTGGCATTTCTATTTATTAGCATGCTAAATTTCACTAGATAAATAACATAGCTAAATGCAGTAGTAACATTTCTGATATCTTACCCACTTTGAATTTACTTTGCATATTAATTCATAGTGTTATAAAGTTTTCTATGTCTCTTTTGTATGTGCTGTATTTTCTGTGTCAAACATAGGAAAATCACATAGATCTCAGCACACAGGAAATTATGAAGTAAGAGGTTTGGAATATTCAATAACTTTCACTGACTTCACCCTGCGTAGAATCTAGATTTTAACAGCTGTTCCTGGTACAGTGAGGTTATCCTTTTGTTTCAATATGGTTTTTCGAAGTGTAGTCAATTAATTTTTATACCTATCTGTTTCTTATCACTAACTTTTACACCAGCCTTAAAATTAATGTTTGTTGAAGATATCAGTTTCATAGAAGTGCATAGACTGACAGGCATACCAAAATTCTGAATGCATAATTTTTTTCTCATTCTGGCTTCATGAAGATGAAATTTGTGAACTCTATAACAACTGAAGATTTATTTGCAGAGTAAAAAACCACAGAACATATTCAAACCTTTTATTTCAACAAATAGCTGCCCTTGGTATTAGGTTTTCCTTTTTTTCTCTTTTTTTTCTGTGGGGGTAGTCTATTGAAATATATGTTCTTTTCTGTGGGAGCATTACAGGTGACAATATCAAGCAGTTCATATGTTCTTATCTGTTTCTTATAAATTAAGTGTCTGATAATCAAAACAAAATGGTTTAACGTTATAAGAATAATTGCTTCCATCCACTGAAAGGCAAACAGTCTTTTCTCTTAATCAGCCAATAGATGTTCTGTTGCTTGTAAAGACAAAAGTTTATTGAACAATTGTGCCTACTTTCTGTGCAACTAAAGGGAATATTGGCTACTGTATCTGCTTGTTATTTTGGGGCTGCACATTCCTATAGTGCCCGCCATTCCTCCTTCAAATGACAGAATTGGCTAAATACACACATAAACACACATGTATAAACATATATATACATATATGTACAAAATACGTTATTATTCTGAAAATTGTTATATAAAAAAGAGTGCTATTCTGGTTTTTGTATAAATAAGAATATAATTATTTAATATATAATCAGCAAAATAACAATATATTTTATATATATTTTAAAGTAAAAATAAGAAAAATAGCTATGCATATATAGGAATAATTATATATATGGGTGCATATATAACCATCAAAATAACAATGCATTTTGTTATCCTTAATGCATATTTTACTAAATGATTATGAAATAATATTATGTTCGATAAAAGTCATATATATTTGAACATTTTTGTCTGTTTTAATACTGTACAAGATGTGCTGTTGGCACAGACTATCCACACTGACTCTTTCAGTTACCAGGTGGCAGTGGAGTGCAGCCTTTGGAAAATAAAATCTAGGAAAGTTTTTTAGATATGTATTTTAAGACTTACCTCCCACATAGTAGAAGTCTCAGATGGGATGCTTTATGGGTGAAAGTGTTTACATAAATATTATACTGGGAGGTTCTTTCTTTCCTTACAAGGGATGTATGTTGCATGCTTGCCTTTTTGAAATGCTGCAGAGTATCAAATTGCTTTTCACTAACTACATCAGTTTGCTGTTGCTAAGTGATATATTTTTATTTCTTTTTCTTATGTGGAGGCAGCTTGAGTCAGATGGAATCAAAGGATATTGAGTTCTCAAGTCAGCAGAAATTTCAGTGTAAGGAAGACCTCAAATTATACAATGATCTGTCTTAACTGCCCAAATGCAGTTCCTTCTTGGACAGTTCAGTATAGATGGGATATTAGGGGGCATGGTTATAGACTGCCTTGGACTTCTGGAGAGCAAACTTTGACCTGTTTAGGGGATTGATTGAGAGATGCCCTTGGGCGCAGATACTGAAGGGCAGAGGAGTCCAGGAAAGCTGGACATTCTTCAAGAAGGAAGTCCTAAAGGTGCAGGAGCAAGTTGTCCTGGTGTGTTGAAAGACAAGCTAGAGGGGAAGAAGACTGACCTGGAGCCACAAACAGCTCTGGCTAGACATGAGGACAAAAAAAAAAAAAATAAAATTTTAAAACCTTTGGGAAAAGATGGAACTCAGGAGGACTACAAGATGATACAAGGAGAAAATGAGAAGGGCCAAAGCTCAGCTGGAACTTAAACTGGCTACTACCATAGAATACATTTTAAAATGTTTCTGTAAATACAATAACAAAAGGAATATTAAGGAGAATGTATTAGATGTGAGGGGAAATAGCAACAAAGGTTGAGGAAAAGGCTGAGGTACTGAATATGTCCTTTGCCTCAGTCTTTAACAGTAAGACCAGTTGTTCCCCAAGTACCCATCCCCCTGAGCCACAAGACAGGCATAGGGAGCAGAATGAAGCTCCCATAACCCAAGAGGAAGTGATGTGTGACCTTCTTCTCCACTTAAGATGCACACATGTCTATGGGGCTGGATGAGATCCACCC
>NW_008629206.1:0-7660 GCF_000691845.1 Merops nubicus
GGATTCTATGATTCTATGATTTTATAAATATTCGTTTGTATGTATTTTAAGGGATGTCATTACTTGTTGGTAATGATGTATCAGGACTCACCTGTGATAGTGCTGGGAGAAGTACAAGATGGTGCAGCTGTTACTCAATTGATGTTAATTGACTTGCAAATGTAATGAAGGACACAAATCATAAGGTTTATTTGTAAATACAAGTTTACCACTTAAAATGGTAATAACAGCAAAATGTAACAGAAACCAAAAAAAAAAAAAAAAAAAAAACACAACAAAAAATAACAGTACTTTCCACATCTCATAACTGCTAGGACTTTTTCAAAGGAAGCAGTAAATCATTGGAATTAATTTGTGAAAAGCACAACAAGTTTGGAGTGGCCATTTTGTAAAGCCAAGAATAATGGCGTTGCTCCATCCTCATTAGGTAATGCTAATGCTAATGACCCTTCAGGCTGGGCTACCAAGAACTGGGAAAGCTTAAGCAAGACAAATTTCATCACCAGGTGGAAAAGAGATTCTTTATGTTTAGGTTCGGGAAAAAAAAAAAAAAAACAACCAACAAATAAAATAATTGGTAACAAAACCCAGCTTCTTATTTGTGAGGAAGCATCAAAAGAAACCTGTTATCATCTGCAGAAATATCATTACTCCGGTTCGGATCTACAAAAATACTTTGGCAGAATCCATCTTTAGCTGAAATCAACAGAGTGAGACATTTAATTGCATCTCTGGAGCTAACCTAGGATATCCAAATACCATCTAATTTCATCTGAAAAAATAAACAAAAAAAAAAATCAAACAAACAAACAAAAAAACCACCTGTTTGAATTAGACAATCTCAGTATTTCTCTCTTTCTTTGTAAATAGTATATTGTGCATCTCTTGTGCTGAATGCTATACTGCAAAAGATAGTTAAGAGGCTATTTTCCAGCTGCTTTGCTCAGCAACACAACACATATGGCAGTATGGTCAAGTATCTATTTTTTAAAAGGGTGTGATTTTTTCAAGACAGGCTGCTTATCAGCATGGCAAGAGATCTTTAATGGCATAGTGAGCCGTGAGCTAATATGTGTAAAATATACAGGACAATTCTTGCATCTCGTTTTTTCAGAAAGGTGACCTCACCTGACCATACTTCCTCTCTGCTTTTTAGCACATAATCATCAAGCTCAACAGGATGAAGCTTGAAATAAAACAGTATGCAACAACGATGTAGTCACTAGATGCTGATACCCTGCTCAAGCCCTTCCCTGGCCTTTATTCAAAGAACCATTTATCTGTCTATATACATTCTCAAAATGCCTATATACACTCTCACAAAGCTGCTGGAATTTAAAGACAATAAATAAAATTCAGTTCAAGTGCCGATCAAACTGTTCCTTCCACTGATCTTTTTGTATGAGTTTAAACATAACAGTACTTTCACAAGAGTCAAGTATTTGAGGGCAGCTACTCTACAGGTCTTAGAACAGCTGGTTGAAATCTATTAGATTTCCACTGATGTATGAAATTCCACTGAAATTTATCATCCTGATTCAACACTTTTTCTTCTTTGTTACTCAATCAGATCAGAATACGTTATTGAATACTGTATGCTTCTGTGGTGAAGGAAAGGTGAAGCTCCTGAACCACATGTAGGTATATGCACACATTTGTGCAAATAACACAGTGGAAAAACAACGGCAGATTGGTGTCAAATTTCCTCTCTGCATCAATATTTACAGGTTAAAACTGTCTGATGGAAAGCAATCCCCCAGCAGCAAGAACAGTTATATAGCCAAAAAGCTAACAAACACATTTTTCAGAAACACTTATGCACTGAGTGAAGGTATCATTTAATTACATGCAAATACAGTGGCTCATGGCTGACTCCCTCATGACCGTACTCCTTCTGAAAGTGTCAGGGACATTTATTTTAAAGTTTAAAAAATAAAACCTTGAATAATCCTCAAGAGGTCTCTAGTCCACTAAGGCCTTGCCTTAAAGCAGAATAAGCTCAACTTAAACCACTCCTGACAGATGTTTGTCTCATCTATTCTAAAAACGCTCCAACCATGAGAGGTTTTCATAACCTCCACAGGCAATCTATACAAGGGGTGGTTTTACCCTTACAGTTAAAAAGTATTTAGATGCCTAACCTAGCTCACCCTTTCTCAGTATAAGACTGCTACTTCTTGTCCCATCCAAAACAGGCATGTAAAACACTTCATTCCATTCCCTTTGCAGCTTACTTTTAGACAACTGAAGGCTGCTGTTGTGTCTCAGCTGAGTGCACCCTCTCTGGATACCTTAACTGGAGAGCTCCCTCCAGCAAAGCTGGTTTTGGAATGTCCTCTTAAGAGCTGGAAGCTAGAATCATTAGCCTTCTCTGAAAATGTTGGATTTGGAAGTGCTAAAATATTTTAAAAAACCTATATCTCCCCACCTCATTAAACCAGAATAGCAAGGAACCTAAGGAACTTGCTCCACCACTCCACTGGTGATCAGCTTTTGCTCCAAATACTTGGTGTCAACCCATCCTGACTTTTTACCTTCCTGTTTAAGTGGAATCAAAACTTTCAGACAGAGTAAAATCCCAGAAAACCAGGCCAATGCATGAAACAATTTCCAACTATCAAAGGGAGCTTCAGGGCACCGACTTTGGCACTGTAACAGAAAGCAAATCTGCATGTAGCATTTGAAACCTTTATTTCACTGAAGCTCTAACAGAAGCAGACACATTATCAAGATGCAGGGGAGATTCTTTAAACCAGAACATGGAAATGTGATAAACCAAGTGTGAAAAACAATGCTGAGAGCCTGGGTGTCTCACTTGCCCAGAGAATGCTCTAATGATTCAGGCAGTGGAAAAATGTATGCCAGTATCTTCCCTTTCCCCAGCTATGCTTCTGAGCAGAGATTGATAACATCATCTGTGCTTTGCAGTGGCCCCAGGGCTACTTCTGTACTTCAGAGAGGTTCCCCCACAAGGACATTAGCAGACTCAAGGTTAAGTCACTAGTGTCGAGGCAAGCAGCGTACCCCTGGACACCAGGCACCAGTACTCCCTTGTCTGATATCCTTGTATGTACACCAGGGAGTCTGAGTTTAAATGTTCAGGATATGCTCTGGTCCAAAACACGGCCCTAGAACAAACATTATGCATTTTCAAACTGAAATGTTCACTAGAAAATTAGATTTCGGAGTTGCTCCTTGGTCTGAAGTACTTAAATTTCTTTAGACATCAATTTAGAAACTTTAGACATCAAAGTGCTTACAGAACCATTTTTTGACCACTTTTTTTTTCCCATATGAAGTATTAATAAGCAGCCAGCACTTAAGTCCATGTAATTAAAACACGTGCAAATATATATCAACCTGTATTCAGCACAGTAACCATTTGACTAGACACTAACCAAACACCAACCCTCAGATTAAAAACACAGCAACAAAAAGGCTAACTTTACCACGGACTTCATCTTCTGATTAAAACTTTGGCCTGGGGCCACTGGGTTTCAACACATATCTGCAAAAAAGCCAGATAAACTTGCTCTGGGCAAGATTAGAACTTTCCTGTTCAGCAAAAAGGGAGCCCTTAGAAAACCTTCCCTAACAAGGGATAGCCTCCTCTCTGCTCTGACACTATGGCAAATAAAGATACTCTTCTGACAACCAAATATTAAAAACAATGCAGCATGAATAAGTGTGCTAAGAAATTACCTAATTTTAAAAATAACTAATAAACAGTAACTAATCTTTGTGGTCTTAAAACACCATCTACAATAATAATTTCTATTTTCTCACCACAAATACTCTGGTAACTATTTTTTATCTGCCCAACCTAACAGTCTTCATCTAACCCTAAGCTAAATTTGTTCATGGCTAGCTTGAATGCACATGGTAGCAGAACCACACAGCAGGTCCACTGTAAAAAACATCAGTATTCACACTGATGCCCTTAGTCAGAAACAGAACTTACATTTTCTCCCCATACTTCACCTCTATAGACTATGTGTTTGCTGAGTTACTCTCCTCTTACTATTTTCACCTGGCTTGCCCAAGAGGGAGCAGAACCTGATGACATAAAGCAATTAGTAATAGCTTCATGACAGTAAAATCTGAAATACAAATCGTAAACTCAGATGGATAAATGGAAAAGTAAATATGTTCCTTGAATACAAGGAAAATATTTTTCACCACAGGGATAGTAAACACTGGCACAGGTCACCCAGCGGGATTACAAACTGTCCATCTTTGGAGGTGCTCAAAACCTGACCTGGAGCAACCGGATACAACGTTGAGGCTAGACCTGCTCCAAGTGGAGGGTAGGACCAGGCCAACTCCAGGGACCTCTTCTACCCCAGTTCTCCTGTGGTTCTGTCCAGGGTGAGCAATATCAAATGACGACTGATAATAAGCTTTTTAAACAGACCTGCCTAAAAGAAAAGATTTGTATTAAAAAAGGTAAATATTGAATCCACTGAGGTGTAGCAATTTTTCTCTTAAGAACGATTTCCAGTTCCCATTCTCCTCTTTCACCACCTCCTCTTACAGTTCTTCGCTGTCACAGAACAAATGGCATTTTCCCACACTTTTCACTTTCTTTTCCCATTCCCCTGAGGAAGACTTCAAATGTGGTAAGATGGGGGGGAAAAAACTAACCAAACAAACCAACAAAAAAAAAAAATCCCAACAATAAAAAGAAAACATCAAGAAATAAAGGAAAAAATGTTGTGGGGAAAAAAAAAAAAAAACAAAACATAATCCAACTGCATTCAGTGGCAAACAGGAAGAAAATAAGGAAAAAAACGTAAACTCAGGGCTTCTTCAATATATCCATATTTAAGGGGCATAAAATACCATTTTCCATCAAGACACAAAACCAACAGGTCCTAAGGTTTGAAAGATGCACTGAAGGCTGTCGTTACCGACACCCGATCCCCGGGATCTCTGCCACCCAACCTCTGCCGTTGGGTACCATCAGCAGACACAGGCTTCAATGTGAAGGATGTTGCAAATGGCGTTTATTGCGCAGCTGCAATTGCTTATATAGCACAAGCCACACCCACAAGGCCCCTCGTGGGCGGTCTGAGCTTTCCGTTACATCGCGAGATCTTCCGCACGCCGATCCCTGCCTAGGGCGGGCTCTGCTCACCACAACAGAAGGCTGATTTGCACAGGGTCAGCTACTGCGAGGCAGGTGCTGCTGTAAAAGATATGCACTATCAGGACGATGTTTTGCTTTGCACCCCTATTCTCCAGCCAAAACACTCTGTCTGAGTTACACAGAGCTGAGCTAAACACAGTCTGTTTTAAGCATTAAACAAATCCATTTGTTCGTCCTTGCACCTGAATCCCTTCCTATGTCCAAAACAATACACTAAAAACAAATATTTCTCTCTGACAGAAATGACTAAGCCATTTCTGGGCTATGAATCTCATTCATTTCCTGGAAGGAGACAAAAACCCTCAACACTTGTGACTTGAAAACCAGGGTGAGACATCAAAACTGGCTGACAAATTCCAGTTTTTCCTGGCTTCATACTTTTATGCATTACTGTTCATTTTTTCATTTTTCCATTAGATACGAGACTGTTTATAAAGCTGTCTTCACTGCACCCTGCTGCTGCAAAAACACACATAAGTGGTTTTGTGAATACACAGTTGTCACAGTTTAGGGCGAGGACTGCTCCCAGACCTGTAACAGATGCTCTGTTAACCTCTCTCCCCAAAAAGGAGGAGAGAAAGGAAATAAGGGAGACTTACCGATTAGAAAAGTACAGAAGCTTTAATGAAAATACTACTACAAATAATAAGCATAAGAACAGTAAGATGGAATATATAGAAATATTTACAAATCCAGTATCAAACCCCACTCCCTCTGAATGCAACAGGTCACCATTACCCCAGTGCTGGGGAGCAGGCCCTGGGGAAAAGTCCCAGGCTGGACTCTGCCACAGTTGGCAACTGGGCACAGGAGCTGGGTTCTGGAATTGGGTTCAGGAACACAGGACTTAGGATCAAAGGCAGAATAGACAGAGTGTTCCTCGGGTGCCAGCCAGTGCAGGAGCAGCAAAAGAGAGGAAGAAGGGAAGGACTTCACCCTTTTGATCCTTCAGGTCTATACTGAATATGAGGGATGTGGGATGGAATACCCCACTGGTGAATTTAGGGTCCCCTGTCCTGTCCGCAGCTCCCTGCAGGTGCAGCCTTTACTTTCTGCCCCCCTCTGTGTGGTGCACAGGATTTAGCAGTGACCTGGGTCTGAACACCAGCCCTTGGTGGTGACTCTGAACATGGAGAGTTACCACTGCTAGAAGTAGACACTGTCTGCAAAATTAAACCGTTAACTTCAGACAGTGCAGTTAGTTAGAAGAGCTTTAGCTGAAAAGTAAAATCACTGAACATATTTACTTCTGTTCTACCCCAAACCAGGACAACAGTGGCCACGGTGCATGAAGTCAGGTACATGACAGCCATCCCAGGGCTGCAGTGACACTTAAAAAATATCTGGAATATCTCCTCCTGGATGCTAGCATCAGCGCTGCAGAATAAAAGGAAGACATGGGTGAAGGTTAAGCTCCATCACAAAGGAGCCTTGCCCCAGCAGTTTTAGCAGCAGAAGGGTTAGAGGAGGTCCCTATCTGCCTGCCCCATACTGTAAAGGCTGCACATGGTGTCACCATCTACACTGTCAGGTGAATTTTCAGTTGACTTCAATGCCTGGCTGACCCAAACAAAGATGCAAATCCTACAGGAAATGGTTTCTGTTAGCCGAGGGATACTCCTCATTCTTTTGTACTGCAGTCAAATACTTTCGAGCTACATGGTTTAAGACATGTTTTTATTGAGCACCTCCACAGTGTTCAACACAAGGCAGGGACACCTTCTCATCCAGGAGCTCAGAAGGGCTCTCTAGCCCAGTGCTGACTCAAGGCTGAGGTCCAGGTCAGACCATAGCTTCATACTTGGTCTCTCCAGCAGCAGAGCAGGCTCCTGAGCCCCACTACTTCTATATTGCCTTAAATAGGACACTTAATCTGTTGTATCTTTTACAGTACTTGCTCTACTGTCACTGTGCGTATCACCATCTTCCACAGACACTTGGGGCTTTTCCCACAAAGCCTCTTCATGGTCAGGGGGATCTCAAACACCTCCTCTCTGATATTGCTACCACTGACTAGGAGATGAGTATCATACATTTACTGGGAACTCAGAAGTTGAAGCATGCTTGGCAATATCCTTCCCCATTCTGCAGGTTTCTGGATCAGCAGCAGGCACTGGCAGACACTCCTCTGCTTCCCGATGTCCAAGGTAGTATCCTCCCCTCTCTGCACCACACAGCTTCCAATGGATCAAACCCCTGCAATTTTGGACCTCCTGCAAGGGCCCAGAATTATAGCTGTTTCTTTAACCCCCTAAACTGTCTGACCAAAAATATATTACCTCTCCTCACTAATCTCACCACACCTAGAAATATTTATCCGCTGTTCTCAGTGTTCCTTATCCCACAGATGAGAGCAGGCACTTTGCCCCTCTCTCCCCTTCCTTCTGCAGAAAAAAAAAAAAAAAAAATTCTAACTGAGGAAAAGACACAGAGAATTTTCTTTAATAACTTAGACCAAAAATATGGCATGCATCAGCCGGGTTTGGACTGGTGCAGCTTAGCAGAAATGTG
>NW_008629206.1:7691-9279 GCF_000691845.1 Merops nubicus
AAACAGGACTCACAAAGAAAAGGACACGGAAAGGGCAATAAAGTAAAAAAATGCTACAGAAAATGGAAGAGTGTTCCCCAAAGGCAGTGTATAAAGCAGTGAGTTTGGGCATTCCAGTTCACTCAACACCTACTCCTAGAAAACAATAACAAAGCATTTATGAAATAAAACTGAAATTTTCCTTCTTCATGAAAGCAAATTAAACAAGTACAGACACTGTTCCATTCCCTATGATCCACAATTAATTTTCATAATTCAGGTAGTAACCTTATTGCTTCTACTAATAGCCCTAAACCTAAAAGAGCACTCTTCCTCTTGAAAGTAACTATAAATAGTGGCAAAGCCAGCAGCAACTCTTCTTGTTTGATTACCAGCACAGGTAAGTCACTCAGACAATCTGGATCCATCCTCCCAGCAATGCCCTTAAAGCAACCAGAAACTGAGATGCCCTGAGCCTCCTGTATGCAAGGCAGCCTCTTTGCAAGATCCATGTGCCTGTGCTCCCACCCCCCCTCTGACAGCCAAGGGATGTAAGCTGAGTATGTCAAGGACAGAAAAACTGCAGTGAAGATGCTGAACCTATGTCTGATGGTCCTTGAGGGCTGCCAGTCCTAAAAGACTGCCCTAACCTGATGCTACTAAGAGCGGAAAGTTTACTTGGAAGCATTTTGTTCATCCAGGTGAAACCACTCCACCTGTCGTCTTCTCTTTTTTGTAAACTGAAAAACTGTAAGAATATTCTTTTTTTTAAGCAGCTCTAACAAGCTATTTGTCATAATATTTAATATTGACTATGTCCATAAACTGAATAATCCAATTTTCAGAAGGAAAATGTCCTTTAATGAAGGTGCAATCAAGAAGAAAATGAGCTTCTCTGTCTCCATCCTTCCCACTCTTCTTCCACTTTCTTCAAACCCAACAACAAATAAATGTCTAAGCATAGCACCACTGCTGGGTCCCCTGTCTTCTCTAGCAGCAAAACTGTTTGTGGGCCACATGATCTCAACATCTGACCAGTTTATGTAAGTGAGCAGCTCCCGACATCGTTGTTCACACAGCTACATATTACAAGTGAGGATTACCAAAAGGTTCGTGCTTTCTTGTTTATTTTGCCGAACTTTAAATAATGCAGCCAGCAAGTCCCAACCCATGCAACTCTACTAAATTCCTGAATTATTTGCAATGCTCCCTGAACAATCTAGGCTCTCTTTTTATCCAACTCTTTTTATACTTTATAAAGGCTTTACTCTCTTCAAATACCAAAACTTCTATGAATAAATCATTCTATCTTTCCATAAAACTGTATGTCTCTAAATCCTCATAAGAATGAATGACGTTCAAAAATGCCAGATGGTGCAATAATTTTCTGAGCGATGTGTAACTCAAAAGTATGTTTTTTTCCAACAAAAACAGACCAGCAGCTCTGAAAACTGACAGAATCTCACAATCATGAGGTCCTAAGCAGTCATGGATGAGAGCACCTATGTCTTTCACAACACCAATACTGAAAATAACATCCTGACACTGCCAAGTGTCAAGACACCTTCAGATCTTTATGATAATGAGTTGCAGGGACAGCAGGTAGGGA
>NW_008629206.1:9310-16286 GCF_000691845.1 Merops nubicus
CTGGCCTCATCCACTTTCTAAATCCTCATAAATTCCCTGTTTCTCATCCATTTTGATCTTATAGAGTGTGGGGATGAAACAGAGTACTAGGATAACCTTTGATCACCTCATGTTGAAAGACAAAAGAACCCTCTCCTCCTCTTCTCACCTGTGATGAGACCTGAAGCCCTGCTGCCCTGGCTCATCCTTGCCTTCCCCTGCATGCACAGCGTTCCTTCAGCTACATGCAGCACTCAGCACTGGGGACAAAACCACAGCATTAGGGGCAGCATGAAGAAGTATGAGTCAGTGCTTCACAGAGTCAAATGAAAGAAAAATACAGCTTTTAGAAGAATAAAAACTATACTTTCAGAAAGGATAGAGCAAGGATATAGGAGCCAAAGAAAAATTACACAAACTTCTTAGACGATACCAAAATGGATGTCATGCCTGGTCCAAGCCTGGATCTCAGAGAGGAAAAATGGAATGACTGAGCTTCCTTGGGCTGACGGAGAAACTATCCAGAAAGCTTTCAGGAGCTCCCCACTCAACAAGGGTGGGCAGTAAGGACGGCCTACACGGGACTACACTAAGAGCTTCCTTCCATGCATGAGCATCACTACCAGGCCCCAGGAATTTGGATCAGTTTTTGTTTCATTCAGAAAAAAAAGAGGAAAGATCCCAGCTTCATTTAAGAGCAACGACAAGTACAAAGGGAGATGTCACCTCTTCAGAGCAACAGTGCCCACGAGGCAACCACCAATGCAGCACGCTCAAGACACGCTCATTTAACATTTCAAACATTCACAGAGACTTTGTATAGTGACTGGAACACAGACCCCTGTTTTTTACTGTATTCACATTTTATTTATATATGATATTTAAACTGAAAAATTAACAAAGTATGAAAAAGACATGGAAACAACAAAATACAAGTTCTACAAAAGTCTCATGAGGGGAACATATTCTTTCCACATGAATGTCACGGTGCACCTGAAAATTACCTGTTATTGTAACTAAAGATGAAAAAAATTTGCTACTTGGATAACAGCTGCCATGGCAGAGCTTAGTCTGGTACCAGCTGAGCTGATCTCTGACCCTCTAGACCTACGACACACACAGCATAAAATCCCCCATGTTTCAAGCAAACAGGTATCCAGTTGGCTTTGCCCAAGCTACTCTCAGTACCACTGGTATTCTGCTGACACTTCTGGGCTGGGTTTCAACTGATTTTGATGAGAAGTTTACCCAAGTCTGTGAACAAAGCTACAGCTGATTTCTTCAGGGTTTGCATCAAAGTCTTCATTGCTAAGATTCAACAGCCATGCCAGCAGCTGAGTAACATGAACAAATATTTACTACACACTGGAACGAAACCAGTAACGGCGCTCGCTCGCTCTCGCGCTCTCTCTCTCTCTCCTGTCTAGCCAGTACTGGAATGAGACTTGGTATTTGTTTTTACATCTCTTGAAAGAGCTGTTTCCAACAGACTGAAAAAAAACATCCTTCTCCAGAGGAAGGCAGTAGCAGATCTCAAGCTATCTGTCATTAAGAATTAGAAAGATTTAAGACAGTGGAAAAGCCCTCATCCAAAGAAATGTTCTAAATGCTATGTTTTTACTTCCCAAAAGCTTGCATGAATCTCTCTTCTAGTTTGACTCGTACGGAAACCATCTGTCCTTCAATTTTTAGCAACTTAAAGTACTAAAAGAAAAACAGCCAAAAGTACCAAATTTTCAATGAAAAACATGTGACGCCATCAAATTTAACAATGTTTCCAACCTCAGCTATAAATCAGCTGGGTCTGCAAAAAAATTATCGTCTTCAGCAAAACCTAACTACAGTTCTCTGTTTGCAATGAAACCCGAAACCAGGAAATTTTCACCTGATATTGTTACAAAATTTTTCAATAGCATACCCTGATGTAAATTTTCATGCATATTTTCATCCCACTTCCTCTACAATAAAAAAAAAAAGCCACAAAACTTCCTTAATGATATTGTCCCCAAAGAATGATCCATTATAAATAAAGCATAGACACTGACAGAACTGTGATAAACATTACATTTACTCTGTACATCAGAATGCCTACAGTAACACGTTCTATTTTACGACTGTCTCCTTTTTGTCTGCGTAATTAAAATATCTCACTTGGCCGCGATACTTCACTGCTACAGTTCTTGCTTTTTTAAACAGACAGCTCTTTAATCTTGCAAAGGCAGACTATTTATAAATAACTGCATTCACAGTGAGTCAATGCACAAAAAGTTTCTGGAGAAACTGAGTTACAATAAGCATTATTACCCTTTTTTAAACTCCTGGGCACAACCCAAATCTCTGATTACCCCTCTCATACTTGAACAATTTTTCATCTTAACCACAAAATAAAGCTCAACAGTTGAGAACCGGAGATAAAACGGTAAGATACTCTGCTCTGAACCGTGCTCCAAACAATTGTTTAAAGCTTTCCAACTTAAACCAAAAACTTATCACCTTCTGAGCAGCTTCCAAGGATGTTCCAGGTTGACAGCAATACTTCATGAGCAACAGCCATCATCAAATCATTATCCAAGGACTGTAGATCTTTTATCCTTAGTCCAAACCTACTCAGCAACATCTTGTGACTAGCAGTAGTGACACACCGTGCATGACTGACCAGAAAGCAAGACAATCTGCAAGACAGATTCTCTCTATAAGTGACAGGACAGCTGCCAAGGACCACAAGTGATTGTCCCCTTCTGCATATTAACACAGAGACAGAAACCGCTTCTTGGCATCTGTGGCCTGTAATTATAATATAAATTAATCACTAGCATCACCTGTCTTCCAAAAACACAGGAGTTTTTCTTCATTCACCACCAGCTCTAAGATCTGTGACTGCTCATCCAGAAATATTTTGTCCTTCCCTCTAATCACACCCATTGTCATAGGTTATCCACCAACCATGTCTGGTGATAAACAGGGGTTTGGCTAGATTGTGAACTGCCAATCCTCCCAATTATACAGACATAATTAATTCCAGAACCAGTCTTTCCAGGTGAAGGTTCTTCAACTGCAATGGAAAGGAGAGGTAACCACACTGGAGTGAAATCTCACAACCCAAAACCCTGAAGGTTCTTTGATAATAATTAAGAAAAATTACCCACTGATGAAAAAGAGTGGCAGAATGGCCTGCAGTAACATATCTATTTATTAACACCCATTTTGTACCTACCCAGTGTCTCCATATAGGACAAAACCCAGAAGCTTTTAACTAACATATGCTTCATGCTTTTGGCAGACTTGATTAAGTGCTGTATCAACTCCCTAACTTACAGCTGGGACTCTCAAATTCCAACAGTTTTCATCCCTCAAACCTCCTAATCACCTCAGGCACTCTTCCTCCTCCTTTGCCATCTAAGTAAAGGTAGTTATCATACACCCAAAAGAGGCACAAGCTGTAAGTCTCATTGGAAAGCTAACCATGGCTTATTATGGGTGTAAATATAAGTTTTCCACAATGTCCCTGAATAACAACAAGTATACATGCAACGTACTTAACTGCAGAAGGAGTATGTGCTTACCACATCTACAGCTGTTTTTAAAGTGCTCTGTGTTCCCTCATGTTTAATTTGGCCACTACGAAACAACACTAACATCAGCAAGGCCATATTTTAGCCTCACGCTTTATTTCTATCTGTTCATGGCTTCTGTTGGGAACAGGCAGAGGATTAAATATTGCCTTTAGCCTCCTGTTTTTACTCCTAGCCAAGAAGTAATCATTTAACAGCATCATTTCAGGCCTCTAAAAATTAAAAAAAAAATAAATAAACCACACAACAACCCTTTCCTCTCCTGGAACAAGCCTAGCATTGCATTTCCCCCAGTTGTAATCCATGACAGTTATTTATTGGTGAGAATCATTCACCATTTACAGGATCAAAGAAACCACCTTATAATGGCAGCACATTTACATCTTTTTTATACACAGCATTTATTTTCAGACTCTAAAGCCCCTTTATAAAGCTAAGATAAATAACAACCAGCTCCTATTACACAGGTACACTATGTCTATAGCCAACCTGTCTACACACAGACATTTAAAGGTCACAAAGCACACAGTAAAGATGACAAGCATGGTTTATGTTACATCCACGAGGAGGACAATGCCAAGGCAGAGAGCCAGCTGGGAGGTAACACAAATCCCCCATTTGCAGCAAGGCACCCCTTGAACAGTTTCCCTGACACCTCTACACTGTGTACAGCTCCAGGAGAGCTCCAAGCATGACATGGCTCCACCACGAGGGCCCTGCAAGCCAGGTTGACTGCTGCATCCAGGGAAGGCTCAGATAAAAATGACTTTTGCAGGTGTTAGGATGCCCAGAGGCAAACAGTTGTGGCATAGAATTAATTCACATTAAAAATTATGCCATCCCTGAAGACTGCACTTTAATGCACACTCAACTATTCAAGCCTAGTAACAGTGCCTATGCCTTGTATCTGTGCTTGTGTGGACTGCTACAAAAGACAGGATCTCCTCTGAGCAGTCAAATTCAGCCTAGATCCAAACAGGCATTTCCTCCTTCACAGAACCTTGAAACAGTGTTACACCAAATGGTCCATTCCGTTGTGACCAGCTTTGAAATGGGGGTAGAGTATAGCAAACAGATGAAAAATGTAAACAGGAGTTAACTCTCACCTGGTGCAATGGACCAAAAAGTGTTGTCACTAACCTGCTCAGCAGACATCATGTGCCTCTTCAGAGATCCGTCATGAACAAAGCAAATGCCTTTGTCAAATTTTGCATGTATAGTCACTTGTCCCTGAAAAATGAAAGCATTTTCAGAAACATCCAGTAAATTCCTCATCTCCAACAAACCTATTTGACATACACTTCGGATGCAAGTTCATAATAACCTTTTCAACTCCACTATACAGTGGCTGTGATCCAATGACAAATCTGCAGTTTTCTACTTCCACTTAGAAAGTAACACTGGTTTTACATATGCCTACACAAGCAAAGGTGATTTTAAAAGCTACCTTCTATATAATATTCTTCAACTTACTCCTTTTATCTTGACATACAAAAACATAATTGACTTTTTATTTAAAATGTGTGAGAATAAGCAAGTCAGTGAAGCTGAGTATTTTGCTACTTACAAAAACATGCTTTGTGTTAAAAAAAAAAAAAAATCAAATGTGCTTGAAATGATCTTAAGACTCGGCTTACAAAACAAAGCACTGATGTCATTCTACAGCTGACTATGCTGGTTTCAAAGAACTCTAGTTCCCAGATATCTGCCCATGGCTTTCTTTTAGTAAATAGAAAGCAACCAGCCAAGAAAAATCTGTCACACAATAGCTTCAAAAAGGGACAGGAAACAGATCGGAGAAGTAGCAAACAATAACAAATGTCTGACATGTCTGAGGGAGGAAATTTAAATGAAGTTGCATTTCCTAAAGAGGAGGATGACAATGTGCTCCACCATGGTCCCTGGCTCCCAGAGTTGTTCTAAATAAGACAGAATTGCCCCAGCATCTGGCAGAAATGCTGTTTTCTGGAAAACATGCTGCAGAAGAATATCTCAGCTGTTCACACTTCCAAAGGATGCCTGCCCTGCCTCTATTCATTCCCACAGCACTGAATCCACCGGCTCCATAAACAAGTCTTGTAAAAACCTGCACCAAAGCACAACAGGGTAGCACAGAAATTTCCATGCTTGAAAGCTGCAGTTATGCCCCTGATTGTCCTGACAAGCACCTGGCTCCTTCACCTGGTCATTATATGGCAAACACCCACTTTACTGCAAGGAGACTCTTGCCACCTGCCCTCAATATCACATCTTTGCCTGCCTTCCCCAAGGACTTCTTTCTCGTTACTCGTAACAATGCGAATCCTGAATCTGTTTTCCTCTTAAACACTGGCAGGTTTGTTGAAATGGGTGAAGAGGCAAGGGCTAGCTCCAGGCACAAAATCTTCCTTTGATGGAATTGTTCCTGTAAGGATAAATGTAAACAACACTAGGAGTCCAGCATCAACAGCAAACATGCCTGTCATCCCGAGAAACTGGTAATGCATCTCTTTTTTCTAGTAGCCTGAAAGTGTTATTATAACTTCCAAGTGTTTTCTCCTGTTTCTCTTTGGGTTTTGCACTGTTACACCCAGAATTATTATTGTTGTTGTTCATGTATCATCATTTTTTTCTTAAAAAAAAAATCTTTTTATCTTAATTGTGAGTACCCCTTTTTGTCTGTTGAACACTAGAGATGGCTATTTTGTGGAAGCTTCTAGTGCTTCTTTATTAAGTTAATTTAGACTCAGTAAGAACAGAGTAAGATATTTAATTGATCCCACTGCATAATGTACAGGGATGAGGGAGACTTTCACAACTTCCTTTCTTATAATGGGTGAAGGAAAAAAGAGAGAAGGGAAAAGATGGAGTGGAGAGCTCACATCTATATGATAAAAAATAGGTTTATCATAACTCACTCCTTATAACCTCCCAGAAGAAGCAACTGCTGATAACTTAAGCAGAGACTTTACAGAAGGAAGGTAAATTGCCACCTAGCTTGTATCCAGCCAAACAATTAAGTGATTCACTTGTAAAATCCATTTGGACATGATTCAAAAAGAGTGTTAAGTCCTGTATTACTAGAGAGGAATCAAAGGGAATAGAAAAAGCAACTTTCACAGGGGACTATTAAGCTACACTTTTTTTGATGCTGGATGGTCACAACACATGGCATCAGAAATAGTTATTTCACAAAGGAGAAGCTCCTACCATCATCTCCAGCACTTCCCATTTGCCATCACATCCTACTGTCATCAGACTTCTCAATTTCATGTTGCTCAATTCCACCACCTTCTTCCTTGCTGCTACTACTAAAACATGCATTAGTTTGAATTTGTACATACATAAAACCATGGGCACTGATGAGATGTACCCAAGAGTATTGAGAGAAATGGCTGATATTGTCACTCTGCCACTCACCATCATTTTCACTAGATTGTGGCAAA
>NW_008629207.1:0-352 GCF_000691845.1 Merops nubicus
GACTCTGCTCTGAAGGGAACAGAAGGTGCTGTGTCGGGTGGACCCACCCCACACGGAGCTCTGCTGTCTCCCTGGGGCCAAGGTTCAGGCCATCACTAGGAAGCTTCCCAGCCTAGTAAGCTCCTCAGATTACTACCCCCTACTCTTCTTCCGTGTGAGAGGTGAAGATACAGATGCATATAGCATGAGAACAAGTAAAGATTTCAGGGCTTTGGGACGATTGCTAAGGGAATCTGGGGCACAGGTTATTTCCTCCAGTATCCTACCACTTGAGAGCAGAAACACCAGAATAAACAAAAAGATCCAATCTATTAATGCATGGCTCCAGGGCTGGGCCACCACCACCGTTTTG